>NC_041390.1:40851159-40915144 GCF_002162155.2 Triticum dicoccoides | reverse complement strand
GCGGCAGCCCCTAGGCCTCCTCTCCTCTTCCTCCACTAGGCCCATTAAGGCCCATTAGGTTACCGGGGGGTTCCGGTAACCTCCCGGTACTCCGGTAAAATGCCGATTTCACCCGGAACACTTCCGATGTCCAAACATAGGCTTCCAATATATCAATCTTTATGTCTCGACCATTTCGAGACTCCTCGTCATGTCCGTGATCACATCCGGGACTCCGAACAAACTTCGGTACATCAAAATATATAAACTCATAATGAAAAAGTCATCGTAACGTTAAGCGTGTGGACCCTACGTGTTCGAGAACAATGTAGACATGACCGAGACACGTCTCCGGTCAATAACCAATAGCGGAACCTGGAAGCTCATATTGGCTCCTACATATTCTATGAAGATCTTTATCGGTCAGACCGCATAACAACATATGTTGTTCCCTTTGTCATCGGTATGTTACTTGCCCGAGATTCGATCGTCGGTATCTCAATACCTAGTTCAATCTCGTTACCGGCAAGTCTCTTTACTCGTTTCGTAATACATCATCTCCCAACTAACTCATTAGTTGCAATGCTTGCAAGGCTTATGTGATGTGCATTACCGAGAGGGCCCAGAGATACCTCTCCGACAATCGGAGTGACAAATCCTAATCTCGAAATACGCCAACCCAACATGTGCATTTGGAGACACCTGTAGAGCTCCTTTATAATCACCCAGTTACGTTGTGACATTTGGTAGCACACAAAGTGTTCCTCCGGCAAACGGGAGTTGCATAATCTCATAGTCATTTGAACATGTATAGGTCATGAAGAAAGCAATAGCAACATACTAAACGATCATGTGCTAAGCTAATGGAATGGGTCATGTCAATCAAGTCATTCTCCTAATGATGTGATCCCGTTAATCAAATGACAACACATGTCTATGGTTAGGAAACATAACCATCTTCGATTAACGAGCTAGTCAAGTAGAGGCACACTAGTGACGTTTAGTTTGTCTATGTATTCACACAAGTATTATGTTTCCGGATAATACAATTCTAGCATGAATAATAAACATTTATCATGATATAAGGAAATACATAATAACTTTATTATTGCCTCTAGGGCATATTTCCTTCATGCAGCTCCACCTCACTTACCTTTTTCCCTACCTATAAGCTTAAATAGTCTTGATCGCGAGGGTGTGAGATTGCTGAGTCCCCGTGACTCACAAATTACTCCCAAAACTAGCTTGCATGTGGCGTTGAATCGTGCAGGTGATGCAACCGAGCTCAAGGAGAAGCTCGATGAAGTCCTTGTTCGTTGTGATGTTTCGATTCCAGTTGATCAGTAGTGGAGCCCAGTTTGGGCGATCGGGGATCTGTAGCATTAGGGGTAGTCTTCTTTTATTTTGGTTCCGTAGTCGGACCTTGATTGTACCTGGATGTTGTAATGCTTTATTCATGTATTGTGTGAAGTGGCGATTGTAAGCCAACTATGTATCTCTTTCCTTATTCAGTACATGGGATGTGTAAAGATTACCCTTCTTGCGACATTGCTTACAATGCGGTTATGCCTCTAAGTCGTTCTTCGACACGTGGGAGATATAGCCGCATCGTGGGCGTGACAAGTTGGTATCAGATCCTTCCCCGACTTAGGAGCCCCCGTGCTTGATCGAATCGCTGGCGTTGTTGAGTCTAGAAAAATGTTTTGAGTCTTTTAGGATTATATATATCGGGGAGTAGGATTCTTTTTACTCCTCAGTCCCTTCGTCGCTCTGGTGAGGCATCCTGACGTAGAGTTTTGACTCTTCTCTTCTCCAATTTCACTATAAAAAATTTTAGGATCACGCGGGTATCTTGGAATCGTTTCGATGGTTTAGTGATGAGAACATTGTTCTTGGTGCCTCCTGACATTTAGGGGTTGTGGCAGTGTCCCGGGGAGTTGAGCTCCGAGGTGTTGTCGTCACAATTTTATCATTGCAGTTCTGGAATACCTGAGTTTCGCCGACATCGAAAATCTCTTTTATGCAGTTGTTGGTGAGATAACCTCAACGCCACCCAGTACTGGGGCGGGAGTTCTGGAGTATTGCCATAACTCATATAACGGATGCTTTTCAAAGGTTGAGGTAAACGATTTCCGAAGGTTTCTTGGTTATGTGTTGAAGGATGGATACAGCTGGATGTAGGATTTGCTAGTTTTGGCTGAGATATTATGCTTCCCCTGTATCCCCAACACCTGATTGCATTACTAGAAAGTTCTGGGAAGTTATAAGTGGGAATTCAAATAGCTCTTAGGATATCTTTCCGACAGATGTATGATATGAAATTGGGGTTCGACGTCTAGTGGTCCGCCTATCCACGGTTGGTTTTACAGTGGTCTCGTTGTGTCTTAAAGAGTCCTTCGCTATGCTGACTCGGGGATGCTTCGTATGTCATGTGCACTGCCTTGTACATGATGGTGCTGTACGATCGAGCCCGTGTAGGCCCCACCACGAAAACTTCGGACGAAATCTCTATCATCTGTTTGTTCCGGCTTATTCTGCAAGCCAATCCTTTGTTTTGGTTTTGAGTTGTGGGATTCGAGTTGCTTCGAAGTCAACTGTTGATTCCATACCCTGCCTAAGATGTGTTCTCATATTTCTATGTGAATACTAATCCTTCATGATAATCGAGATTGTCATGCCAATCCTTTTCACCGGCATGTTTCTCTTCAAGTGGATCCGATCTTTTTCAACATCCGCAAGATCAACTCAAGTCTTGTCAACGTTGTTTGTTTCATCTGTCCTAAGTTTCCTTTATTTTCCCACCCTCCCACCCTTTTTCGTCGAGGACTCGGATTTCTTAATCAGATATCCATTTTATTCTTGTGAAGTCTCCCCATTCTTTTCCTTCAATATTCTTATCCGGTGATTCTCATGAAGATCATAACGAAGCTTCAAGTTCATTACTCTTTGTTCTTTTCCTTCTCCGGTGGATTCAATTCTCGTGTTGATCATATCCTTCTCCTGGTTTCAAATGTTTTCTCATGACGGTGCAATTCTTAATCATTCACCTCTCGCTATTCATTTGTTCCGGAGTGCTCAAGATATCTCAAAGATTCGTGTTTCCACTCTGCTTTTGTTCAAGCCTTTTCAAGATCTTATCTTATTCAATCCATTTAATTCAACCGGTGCTATCTCCTTTTCAAGTAATCATTTCAATGGTGTTTCTCTTGAGTGGGCCCTAACCCACAGGTCTTTTCCCAAGATCTTACCTGACTCTTCTTTTTTACTGGAGTTTCTCAAATTCTTTTCCAAGTTTGACGTAAGAATGAGTTATCATCAGTCAAATGCCTTTCTCCAAGAATTTGCAATTTCTTTTCATCGTTGGTTCAACCTTTCTAATTTTCATCCCGAAGTATCTCAACAATTCATGGTGGTGTTTCTCATCGTCATTCTCTGCATTTGAAGATCG
This sequence comes from Triticum dicoccoides, assembly GCF_002162155.2. Taxonomy (NCBI): domain Eukaryota; kingdom Viridiplantae; phylum Streptophyta; class Magnoliopsida; order Poales; family Poaceae; genus Triticum; species Triticum dicoccoides. The sequence goes on along the minus strand of NC_041390.1, from coordinate 40,911,717 downwards.
AAGAAGAGTTTATCTCATTCTTGCTCCATTCTCTTCAAGATTCGTGATTCTAGCTTTATGTCATACTCTCATAATTGTTTTGATTGTGAGAATTCTTTTCACCTTTCCGGAGCAATTCATGGGTCGTTTCAGTTCGGTTCTCCGAAGGCCATCATTTCGGGTTTATTCATTCTCAGCTTTCAGCTCTCATCCTCCAAATCTTACCGGTGCATCATTCAAATATTCTCTAATCAGTTTGTGATCTATTCGTTCCACTTGTATCTAAATTCTCTCAAGCATCTTCGTTCATTTGTGAATTCTTCCTGGTGTTTCTTTATCTTTTCTTTGTTCTTTTTCAATTCTTACCGGTGGTTCGTTCAAGATTTCTCTTCCTTTGTTATCGTATCAATTCATTCGTTCTTTCATCCTACCGGTGGATCATCGAAGTCCTTCTCAAGTTGCGCCATATCTATCTTAATCCTTTCTTCGAGAATAAGTACTATGCCATATCCCTTGCTTGTCATCAATTTAAATTGATGAGGGATAAGTATAATGTAATTCTTATTCGTGTCTCATCCAAGCGATTAATTCCTTATTCCGGAGGTTCATCTTATCACATTCTTGGTTCGAGAGGCTTATCTTTTCTTTTCCAAGAGTTCCAAGCTCTCGCAATTATATCACCGCGGAGATTCATTTAAATCATTGCAAGGATTCACCATGCGTTTTCAACTTCTGTTTCCTTTCGTGTGATCATCCTTTTGTTTACCAGAGTTCTTCATGGAGGCTCTACATGATGTTTCATAAAGGATTTAATTCCTTCTCCAAGCTTTCATCGAGATTCTTTTAAGGAGCTCAATCATTTTTCATCTTGCTATCCGGAGTGCAATTCTTTCTTCCGTATCATTGGAGGTGGTATTATGTCATTCTTGATAATTTGAGTTCATGTTTCATGATTCACATGTTGTTAAGAATGAGGTATTTTAAATCCATCAACCTCTTCATTGGAGTTATCTTGTGTCATGTTTCACCTAAAGCCTTCCCTAAGGATTGTTGCTATCAATGGTGCTTATAAATGACCCAAGTTCTTCAATTATCCTCCTGGTGAATAAGTTTCTCATCTACTAGTTCATATCAATCCAATCTTTTGTTTCCGTTAGTGGCAGAATTTCACCTCATAATTTCGAGATGCTTTCTATAAGACCACAACAAGTTTACACTTTTTGTTGTCGATAATCCAACAACTCCGTTCCAGCATTTGTTGTAAGCGTGCTCTCTCAAGATCTTGTTTCCCTCCGTCCATTCCATTCTTTCATTTCTTCCGGAGGCTTTGTGATGTTGCTCTTTTCAGTCATCATCTAGAATTGTGAAGATCATGATCTTTTCATGCTTATCCTTTTAACTGGAGTGGTGTGCCCTCTGCTCAAGTACTTTTCAACTTTTCAAGTCTTGCATCACTTTTCAACCGGAGTGTTGTCCGAATTTGTTCTTCCTTGCTCCTCTTTTCTGATGGAGTGTCTTCAACTTCACTCATCTCCGTTGTATTCTTTTCTCGAATTGGTATAACCTCTTCAAGGTTCTTTGGTTTCACTCGTTTGTCAACGAAGCAACTTAGTTTTACCTCTTCTCTTTCTCTTCCGTTTTCCCTCCGGTGCCATTCTACATCTCGGGACGAGATCCTCTCGTAGTGGTGGAGTGTTGTAACGCCCCGAGACCGATGTGCCAGGTGTCTTCCAGTACTTCGCTGTGTTGCCTCGTCATTTGCTTGCGTATCATGCATTCCATATCATGTCATCATGTGCATCGCATTTGCATACATGTTCGTCTTTTGCATCCGAGCATTTCCCCCCTTGTCCGTTTTGCAATCTGGCGCTCCTATGTCACCCGGTGTCCCTTTTACCTCTTTTCGTGTGCGGGTATTAAACGTTTTCAGATTGGACCGAGACTTTTCATGCGGCCTTGGTTTACTACCGGTAGACCGCCTGTCAAGTTTTGTGTCATTTGGACTTCGTTTGATACTCCAACGGCTAACCGAGGGACCGTAAAGGCCTCATGTGTGTTGCAGCCCAACAACTCTACAAAGTGGCCCAAAACACATCCAAACCCCCTCTATCATCTCGGTGGTTCGATCACGATCGCGTGGCCGAAAACCGCACCTCATTTGGAGTTTCCTAACTCCCTCTACATATATATATGTCATCTCCCCCGAGAAATTCGCGGTTGAAACCCTAACTTCGTCCTCCTCGCGCCGACGGACGAAATCCCCACCACGCCCGGACATGTCCAGCCGCCGCCCCGGCGAATACCGTGCTGCCACCTCACCACCGCCGCCCTCTCTCTCCTCCAGCCCGCCGGCGGCCCACGCTGCCCGGATCGGGCCTGCGGGGCCCATCTCGTCGACGCCGCCTGCCCGCGCCTTCCCCGCAGCCGCGCCTCTCGCCGCCGAACCGCTCGCCGTCACCGGATCCACCGCACCCCGCTGCCTTCTCCTTCGTGCCGAGCTCGCCGGAAACCCCACCGTCTTCGCTGGAAGCTCGCCACCGCATCGCCTTTCTCCTCCCGCCGGCCGCCGCCGACCTTCGTCAACCGCCGCCGCCATGGATCTCACCTCCGCGCCCAGGAGTCGGCTCCTCCGGCCAGATCCAGCCCTTGCCGGCCCCGCCCTTGCCGGATCCGGCGCCCTGATCCCTCTCCGAACACCTCCATCGACTCCGGCCGCCTCCCCTCGCGAACTCCGGCGAGCAACTCCGGTGGACTTTGAAAACCGTGCCAGATCCAGATCCACGTGGTTGACCCCGGATTTCTCTAAGTCCCCAGATCCCAGTATTTTATGCATTTTTCATCATTCCATAACTTCTTGTGTGTTGCTCTGATTCGTGCGTGTGGCATATCGAATTGTTCGTCTCGACGAGTACTTCATTTCATTCCATTGCATCATGTTCATTTGAGCTCATCTTGATGCCCTAAATGCTGTTGCAAGAGTGCTATGTAATGTTAGTGTCTGTCTCTTATCAGGATTTGGACATTTGTCATTTTTGCCATGAGTGATGTGTGCCTCCTATGAACTTGAGCCCTACATGTGTTTTGAAGTATGCCATGCCATCTTTACAGGGGTGTATGCCATGTATTTTTGTGATTTTTGTGGTGACTAGCACAAGCATGCAAAGTAGTTCTCGTAATGTTGCTGATTTCAGGGACTTGGAAATATTCTAAGTCTTTGTCCTTTTAATATTTTTATGTCATGTATTCATGTTGCTACCGAGTGATCCATGCCACTTTTGAGCATGATTAGTAAGGATGTTTTGTAGATATTGTTGTGCTCTTTCCATCCATGTCTTTGTTTGCAATTATGGAGCACCCTATCTTGACTCAATCGAGCTCTACTTTTTCTATAAAATGTTCCTCGCAGAATGTTTACGTGTTAAGCATTATTGCCGAGCTTGTTGTAGTTGATCAATGCATGCTTTGATGTTGTTCTTGCCATGTTTAGCTTCTATGCCATGACTACTTGCTGGGTGTATGCTTAGCTTGTCATGCAATGCCTTGTGGTGAGTGCATCGAGCTCGTAAACTTGCCTACTTAATATCGGTTTTGCCATGTTCCAGTTTTCTGCCAAGTTTGAATCTGTTAACGATAATTGCTATGTTCACATGGTTGCCATTGTATTTTGTGATCCCTTTTGGCTTATGGTCAGTAAGGGACTTTTGTTGTATGCTTTGAGTAGCTTCATGCCATGCCTTGCTTTGCCATGTTATGTTCTTGTAGCATGTTGATATCTTGCTCTAAACATTGCTTCCTGACGTTAAATTCCTGGCATGTTGTTATTTTCTCTAAGTCTGTAACCTGTTATCTTTTGCTCTTTTGCCATGCTTGTTTGAACCTGCTATTGAGTGAATTAGCCATAGCTCAGTGTTCATCTTTTGTCAAGCATCTTGAGTGGATCCCTGCCATGTGCTTTGTTGTTATGATAGAGTGCAGTAGCTTGTTGTTCTTGATGCATTTAGGTGGCCTCGTGCTGGTAATCGCAGCCTTGTGCCATACTTGTCTTGCTTGTCATTTCCAAACCGTGCATCCGATTCTGGTGATCTTTATATCGATTTCGACCGAAATCAACTCCTCTTTCAAGTGGCACTCTTTGTTTTCCAAGTTGAGTCCAGGTTCAATATTTCCTTTCCGAAGCATGCATATGCATCGCATATCACATCCCGCATATCATCTCATATCTTGCATCATGTTGGTTGTGCATTGCACCGTGGTTGATGGTTGTTCCCTTTGCTTGTGTTCTTGCTTTGGGTAGAGCCAGGAGACGAGTTCGTCTTCGCGGACCCGCTGAGTACGTTTGCGAGGTTCAAGCTTTCGTCTTCTTGGAGATCTTTGCAGGCAAGATGACCACACCCTCGAAATCACTTCTATCTTTGCTTGCTAGTTGCTCGCTCTTTTGCTATGCATATGCTACGATACCTACCACTTGCTATATCATGCCTCACATGTTGCTAAGCCAAGCCTCTAACCCACCTTGTCCTAGCAAACCGTTGTTTGGCTATGTTACCGCTTTGCTCAGCCCCTCTTATAGCGTTGTTAGTTGCAGGTGAAGATTGGAGTTTGTTCCATGTTGGAACATGATTTATTGTTGGGATATCACAATATCTCTTATTTTAGTTAATGCATCTATATACTTGGTAAAGGGTGGAAGGCTCGGCCTTATGCCTGGTGTTCTGTTCCACTCTTGCCGCCCTAGTTTCCGTCATACCGGTGTTATGTTCCTTGATTTTGCGTTCCTTACGCGATTGGGTTATAATGGGAACCCCTTGAAACTTTGCCTTGAATAAAACTCCTCCAGCAAGGCCCAACATTGGTTTTACCATTCGCCACCTAGCCTTTTCTTTCCCTTGGGTCGGCCAACCCAAGGGTCATCTTTATTTTAACCCCCCCCCCCGGGCCAGTGCTTCTCTAAGTGTTGGTCCAACCTGAGCGAGGTCCGGCGCCCACTGGGCAACCAGGGTTTATGCCAACCCAACGTCTGGCTCATCCGGTGTGCCTTGAGAACGAGATATGTGCAGCTCCTATCGGGATTTGTCGGCACATCTGGGTGGCTTTGCTGGTCTTGTTTTAAAATTGTCGAAATCTCTTGTAACCGGGATTCCGAGCCTGATCGGGTCTTCCTGGAAGAGGGAATATCCTTCGTTGACCATGAGAGCTTGTGATGGGCTAAGTTGGGACACCCCTGCAGGGTTTTGAACTTTCGAAAGCCGTGCCCATGGTTATGGGAAGATGGGAATTTGTTAATGTCCGGTTGTAGAAAATCTGAAACTTAACTTAATTAAAATGCATCAACCGCGTGTGTAGCCGTGATGATCTCTTTCCGGCGGAGTTCGGGAAGTGAACACGGTGTTGGAGTTATGATTGACGTAGGTTATTCTAGGATCAGTTCTTGATCATAGTTTCTCGAACGTGCTTTGCATTCTCTTCTCGCTCTCATTTTTCATCTTGCTATCCGGAGTGCAATTCTTTCTTCCGTATCATTGGTGGTGGTATTATGTCATTCTTGATAATTTGAGTTCATGTTTCATGATTCACATGTTGTTAAGAATGAGGTATTTAAATCCATCAACCTCTTCGTTGGAGTTATCTTGTGTCAGGTTTCACCTAAAGCCTTCCCTAAGGATTGTTGCTATCAATGGTGCTTATAAATGACCCAAGTTCTTCAATTATCCTCCCCGTGAATAAGTTTCTCGTCTACTTGTTCATATCAATCCAATATTTTGTTTTTGTTAGTGGCAGAATTTCACCTCATAATTTCAAGATGCTTTCTATAAGCCCACAACAAGTTTACTCTTTTCGTTGTCGATAATCCAACAACTCCGTTCCAGCATTTGTTGTAAGCGTGCTCTCTCAAGATCTTGTTTCCCTCCGTCCATTCCATTCTTTCATTTCTTCCAAAGGCTTTGTGATGTTGCTCTTTTCAGTCATCATCTAGAATTGTGAAGATCATGATCTTTTCATGCTTATCCTTTTAACCGGAGTGGTGTGCCCTCTGCTCAAGTACTTTTCATCTTATCAAGTCTTGCATCACTTTTCAACCGGAGTGATGTCCGAATTTGTTCTTCCTTGCTCCTCTTTTCTAACGGAGTGTCTTCAACTTTCACTCGTTTGTCAACGAAGCAAATTAGTTTTACCTCTTCTCTTTCTCTTCCGTTTTCCCTCCGGTGCCATTCTAGATCTCGGGACAAGATCCTCTCGTAGTGGTGGAGTGTTGTAATGCCCCGAGACCGATGTGCCAGGTGTCTCCCAGTATTTCGTTGTGTTGCCTTGTCATTTGCTTGCGTGTCGTGCATTCCATATCATGTCATCATGTGCATCGTATTTCTCTAAGTCCCCAGATCCCAGTATGTTATGCATTTTTCATCATTCCATAACTTCTTGTGTGTTGCTCCGATTCGTGCGTGTGGCATATCGAATTGTTCGTCTCGACGAGTACTTCATTTCATTCCATTGCACCATGTTCATTTGAGATCATCTTGATGCCCTAAATGCTATTGCAAGAGTGCTATGTAATGTTAGTGTCTGTCTCTTATCAGGATTTGGACATTTGTCATTTTTGCCATGAGTGATGTGTGCCTCCTATGAACTTGAGCCCTACATGTGTTTTGAAGTATGCCATGCCATCTTTACACGGGTGTATGCCATGCATTTTTGTGATCTTTGTGGTGACTAGCACAAGCATGCAAAGTAGTTCTCGTAATGTTGCTGATTTCAGGGACTTGGAAATATTCCAAGTCTTTGTCCTTTTAATATTTTTAAGTCATGTATTCATGTTGCTACCGAGTGATCCATGCCTCTTTTGAGCATGATCAGTAAGGATGTTTTGTAGATATTGTTGTGCTCTTTCCAACCATGTCTTTGTTTGCAATTATGGAGCACCCTAGCTTGACTCAATCGAGCTCTACTTTTGCTATAAAATGTTCCTGGCAGAATGTTTACGTGTTAAGTATTATTGCCGAGCTTGTTGTAGTTGATCAATGCATGCTTTGATGTTGTTCTTGCCATGTTTAGCTTCTATGCCATGGCTACTTGCTGGGTGTATGCTTAGTTTGTCATGCAATGCCTTGTGGTGAGTGCATCGAGCTCGTAAACTTGCCTACTTAATATCGGTTTTGCCATGTTCCAGTTTTCTGCCAAGTTTGAATCTGTTAACGATAATTGCTATGTTCACATGGTTGCCATTGTATTTTCTGATCCCTTTTGGCTTATGGTCAGTAAGGGACTTTTGTTGTATGCTTTGAGTAGCTTCATGCCATGCCTTGCTTTTCCATGTTATGTTCCTGTAGCATGTTGATATCTTGCTCTAAACATTGCTTCCTGATGTTAAATTCCTGGCATGTTGTTATTTTCTCTAAGTCTGTAACCTGTTATCTTTTGCTCTTTTGCCATGCTTGTTTGAACCTGCTATTGAGTGAATTAGCCATAGCTCAGTGTTCATCTTTTGTCAAGCATCTTGAGTGGATCCCTACCATGTGCTTTGTTTTTATGATAGTGTGCAGTAGCTTGTTGTTCTTGATGCATTTAGGTGGCCTCGTGCTGGTAATCGCAGCCTTGTGCCATACTTGTCTTGCTTGTCATTTCCAAACCGTGCATCCGATTCCGGTCATCTTTATATCGACTTCGACCGAAATCAAATCCTCTTTCCAGTGGCACTCTTGGTTTTCCAAATTGAGTCCAGGTTCAATATTTCCTTTCCGAAGCATGCATATGCATCGCATATCACATCCCGCATATCATGCCATATCTTGCATCATGTTGGTTGTGCATTGCACCGTGGTTGATGGTTGTTCCCTTTGCTTGTGTTCTTGCTTTGGGTAGAGCCGGGAGACGAGTTCGTCTTCGAGGACCCGCTGAGTATTTTTGCGAGGTTCAAGCTTTCGTCTTCTCGGAGATCTTTGCAGGCAAGATGACCATACCCTCGAAATCACTTCTATCTTTGCTTGCTAGTTGCTCTCTCTTGTGCTATGCCTATGCTACGATACCTACCACTTGATATATCATGCCTCACATGTTGCTAAGCTAAGCCTCTAACCCACCTTGTCCTAGCAAACCATTGTTTGGCTATGTTACCGCTTTGCTCAGCCCCTCTTATAGCGTTGTTAGTTGCAGGTGAAGATTGGAGTTTGTTCCATGTTGGAACATGATTTATTGTTGGGATATCACAATATCTCTTATTTTAATTAATGCATCTATATACTTGGAAAAGGGTGGAAGGCTCGGCCTTATGCCTAGTGTTTTGTTCCACTCTTGCCGCCCTAGTTTCCGTCATACCGATGTAATGTTCCTTGATTTTGTGTTCCTTACGTGGTTGGGTTATAACGAGAACCCCTTGATAGTTCACCTTGAATAAAACTCCTCCAGCAAGGCCCAACATTGTTTTTACCATTCGCCACCTAGCCTTTTCTTTCCCTTGGGTCGGCCAACCCAAGGGTCATCTTTATTTTAACCCCCCCCCCCCGGCCAGTGCTTCTCTAAGTGTTGGTCCAATATGAGCGATGTCCGGTGCCCCCTGGGCAACCAGGGTTTATGCCAACCCGACGTCTGGCTCATTCGGTGTGCCCTGAAAATGAGATATGTGCAGCTCCTATCGGGATTTGTCGGCACATCTGGGTGGCTTTGCTGGTCTTGTTTTACCATTGTCGAAATGTCTTGTAACCGGGATTCCAAGCCTGATCGGGTCTTCCTGGAAGAAGGAATATCCTTCGTTGACCGTGAGAGCTTGTGATGGGCTAAGTTGGGACACCCCTGCAGGGTTTTGAACTTTCGAAAGCCGTGCCCGCGGTTATGGGCAGATGGGAATTTGTTAATGTCCGGTTGTAGAAAACCTGAAACTTAACTTGATTAAAATGCATCAACCGCGTGTGTAGCCGTGATGATCTCTTTCCGGCGGAGTTCAGGAAGTGAACACGGTGTTGGAGTTATGATTGACGTAGGTTGTTCTAGGATCACTTCTTGATCATAGTTTCTCGAACGTGCTTTGCATTCTCTTCTCGCTCTCATTTGCGTATGTTAGCCACAATATATGCTAGTGCTTGCTGCAGCTCCACCTCATTTACCTTTTTCCCTACCTATAAGCTTATATAGTATTGATCACGAGGGTGTGAGATTGCTGAGTCCCCGTGACTCACAGATTACTCCCAAAACCAGCTTGCAGGTGTCGTTGAATCGTGCAGGTGATGCAACTGAGCTCAAGGAGGAGCTCTGTAAGTGCATCTAGTGCCACCCCTAGTTGGTTTTGGAGTATTGACGACAAACTTAGTTGAGGGACTAATGTGTTTGTGAGAATTGCAGGATAACACAGGTAGAAGTCCCTCATTGATTCGGTTTTCCTACCAGAGATGACCCCTAAAAATGTATGAAGACATTGATGTCAAAGGTGGTGTATGAAGATATTCTCATTGAAGACTATGACAAGAGAAGACATCGCATGAAGCCTATGGAGCTCAAAGACTTAGATCTTTCGTAGTTCTGTTTCTTCTTTGTTGAGTCACAGGAACCACCGTACTGTTAAGTGGGGTCCAAGAGAACCAATCAGAATGACTGAAGTGATGCTTAACCAAAACCTATGTCTTCGAGTGAAGACTATGAGAGCGAATCTTGTCCAGACTCTGACAAGTCAGCTTTGCTTGTAGCCCAAGTAAAGTTGTCGTGTGAGTTTGAAATCTGACCGTTGGAACACGTGTCAGTTCCTTAGTGACCCAGGGTCATTTCGAACAAATTAGGTCGGGTTGCCTAGTGGCTATAAATAGCCCACCCCCTACAACCATAAACGGTTGGCTGCTCAGAGTTAGAGTACGGATTTTGTCGTTTGAGAGCAACCCACCTCGAAGCCTTTGAGAGAGAATTCCTTGCGAGGATAAAGCCCTAACCACCCAGAGCCAAAGAGTGTTAGGCATCACTTAAGTCTTCTTGTCTGTGTGATCTGAAGACTTATTACACTTGAGGACTGTGAATCCTCCAGCCGGTTAGGCGTCGCGTTCTGAGCATCCAAGAGACATTGTGGATCGCCGGTGAACAAAGTCTGTGAAGGTTTGGGAGTCTACCTTGAAGACTTACCAGAGTGATTGGGCGAGGTCTATGTGACCTTAGCTCTAGGGGAATACGGTGAGGACTGGGTGTCCTGAGCTGCGTGTTCAGGACTGGGTGTCCAGGACTGTGTGTCCTAAGGTTTAAATACCTAGCCGCCCTAACCAGACGTACAGTTGTCACAGCAACTGGAACTGGTCCAACAAATCATTGTCTTTAACGAGTCACTGGTTTCATCCTTTCCTTCCCTTTACTTACTGTTGGTCCTTGTGAAGTCATTGTATGATTGCACTATCTTTTGTCTTCACTAAGTGATTGCGTGTTCTGTTTGGCTTCATAATATCTTCCTACCTGATCCTCACTACATTACTGCTATTAGTCATTGTGCTTTCACTTCATTGAATACTTGACTATGGTTTGCCTAGTGTAGTCTACCTTCCACTGCATGGTAATAGGTTTATTTCTATCGTTTGTCTTCGAAACTTCCACGTTTTGAAGACTTTCATAAAATTCACCTATTCACCCCCCCTCTAGTCGATATAACACACTTTCAATTGGTATCAGAGCAAGGTACTCCCTTGTTCTGTGTGATTCGGTTTAACCACCTGGAGTTTTAGCTATGTCGACTGCAGGGATAATTAAATTCTTCACTGCGTGCCCCGTCTTCGATGGAACTGAATATCCCTACTGGAAGAATAAGATGCGCATGCATCTTGAAGCCATTGACGTCGACCTATGGTATGTCTTCAAGAACGGCGTTCCCAAGGCTAGAGAAGGCGTCACTGCTGCTGATGTCAAGAAGTTCATTCAACTGGACTCTACTGCCAAGAATATCATCTGTGGTCATCTGACCAAAGGACAGTATGGTCGCGTGAGTGCTTTGGAAACATCTAAGCTAGTCTGGGACTGGCTCTCCAAGGTCAACGAAGGCGTCTCAACTCAGAGAGATCAGAGAATCAGTGTCCTTCGCAACCTCTTCAACCGCTTCAAGCGAAATGACAATGAGAATGTCCAGCTCACGTTTGATCGACTCACTGACATCACAAATGAGCTTCAAGCCCTCAGCGCTACTGATATCACCAAGCATGAAGTCGTCAAGACACTACTGAGATCACTTGACAATTCGTTTGACACCCTAGCCCTGATGATTCAAGAACGTCCTGATTTCAAGACACTCGATCCGTCTGACATACTTGAGAGGCTCAACACACATGAGTTTCAGCTTTCTGAGAAAAGAGATATCTATGGTCCAAACTATGGGCGAACTCGTGCCTTGAAGGCAAAAGTTGTCTCCTCATATGAAGAAGAATCTGACAGCAGTTCTGATGATCCTGAAGACATTGGAAGGGAACTTGCTATGCTTGTGAAGAAGTTCCAAAAATTCACCAAGAAGAAAGGTTTTAGAAAGTCTTCACGATCAAGCTCAAGGAATGATGAAGCTTCTTCTCATGACTACAAGAAGAAAACATGTCACAAGTGTAAGAAACCTGGCCACTTCATCTCTGAGTGTCCGCAGTGGGACAATGAGAACAAAAAGAAGAAGAAGAGCAAGGAATATGACTCTGACGACAAGAAGAAGAAGAAATACTCAAAGTCTTCTTCCAAGTCTTCCTCAAAGTCATCATCACACAAGAAGAGATCATCTGGCAAGGCACGTGCGTTTGTTGGCAAAGAAATGGATTCAGAGGAGGAGTCCGCTTCTGAGGAGGCGGAGGTGGAGTCTGAGGAGGAGTCCGATTCTGGCGTTGCAAGTCTGGCTACAGCATATGTTGCCAAGTCCATCTTCAACACTGAAGACAATGACTTCATCACCGACACCGATGCAAATGACAAGGACTACTCCGCTCCTACCTACTGCTTCATGGCACGCGGTGCCAAGGTAAACACACGCACTACTCACTATCAAACATCTAGTGAAGATGACTCTGATTGCGGTTCAAGACCCAGCTACAAAACACTTGCTAAAATTGCAACTGAACAACAGAAAGCTATGGAACTTATTCAAAAATTGTTAGACAAAAGCGATGATCTATTAGGCGCTGAAATGACTCGATCAGAGTCCTTAATTGAAGACATAAAAAATCTTCACGTTAAGTATGAGGAACTTGAAATTCATCATGAAACGCTCTCAATAACTCATGAAAAGCTTTCCTATGATTATCTTCAAAGGAAGCAAGATCTTGAGAAATTGAGAGCGGCTCATGAAGATCTTCAAAAGGAAAACGAGTCACTTCACGCCGAACAGATCAGTTCCGCTTAGGAAGGATTTGAACCACCATGTCCTAAATGCATTGAGCGTGATAATTCTACTTCTATTGTTGAATGTTCTACTGCTGCTACTGTTGCAATATCTTCAACTGTTGGTGTGGGAACTAACCCCTCTGCTGAGGATATCACTGCTATTGCTGATGAGAATGCTAGGTTGAAGACATTGCTTGAAACAGGGATGTACAAAAGTCTTAAAGGGCATCAGACACTATGCGATGTCCTCAAAAAGCAGACCCTGAACCGAAACCCGAGGAAAGAGGGTGTTGGGTTCGTAAGGAAAATGAATGCTGATGGCTCTTACTGGAAACCTGAGTAGTACCCCAAAACCACGTGGGTTGCTGCAAAGGAATTTTCAGCAGATCCATGCACTCTATCTGGCTTCACGTGTGCTAACCCCATTGTCATTGATGAATCCTTTGATGCAAACTATAAACTGTTTAAGAATCAGAATGGTGAAGTGCTTGCCAGGTATATTGGTACTAACTGCAGGAATGGGCCGCCTATGAAGAAGATCTGGGTGCCGAAAAAGTGTTTGGAGAATCTTCCTGTGAATGTCATCATGACACCACTAGTGAAGAAGATAAACCCCAGACCACAGGCTTCATACGGCCCAAAGGCTTCATACAGACAGAGGACTCACCTAAGTCGCACTAACGCAAATGTTTTGTAGGGAAACCATACTCAGGCCTATGAATATGAGCGCGGTTCATCGAACCGCCATGTTCATAAGACCAAGAACTATTCTGCTTATTCTTATGAGTACTATTGTCCCCCTGCAAGACTTTTTGCTAGGGCTCCAAAACCAAAGTTCTCACACGCTGCACTTGGACTTATTGCTTCTAAGCCACCCTTGAAGATGTGGGTGGCTAAGAAAGCTTAACTCTCTTTTGCAGGGAAAGGTCTCCAGCAGAAAACCAAAATCGTCTGACGCTATTGCTGGGGACCTTAAACATCTTGTAGGGCGCAAGATCAAATGCTCGAATGGTCTTACTATGTACTTCGTTCCTGAATCGCTTGCTACTCTCCCTATTAGTCCTAATCTGGATCTAAGCTTTCATAACCCACTGGTTCGTCAAATGTTTTTGCTTCACAATTCTCTTCGTGAAGCCTATCCCCCTAATTGCACTGTAGGGTACGACACCAGCGTCTTCAGAATGGATTATTGATAGCGGGTGTACCAATCACATGACTGGCAAAAGAAGCCTTCTTATGGACTCAACCTTACGTCCATCCAACAAGAGTCACATCACATTTGCTGACACTGGTAAAAGTAAGGTATTGGGTTTGGGTAGAGTTGCAATATCAAAGGATCAACACATGGATAAAGTCATGCTTGTTGAATCCCTTGGCTTCAACTTAATGTCTGTATCAATGCTTTGCGATTTGAACATGATCGTAATGTTTGGAAAATATCGCTGCCTTGTTCTAATGAAATCTGACAAGTCTCTAGTGTTTGAAGGGTATCAGAAAGATGATTTGTACGTGGTAGATTTCTCAGCAGGACCACAGCTTGCCGTATGTCTTCTAGCAAAAGCTTCAGAATGCTGGCTCTGGCATCGGAGGCTAGGGCATGCTGGCATGAGGAACCTCCATACCCTTGCAAAGAAGAAGCATGTCATAGGCATCAAGGGCGTCAAGTTCAAGAAAGATCACTTATGCGGTGCCTGTGAAGCAGGAAAGATGATGAGGGCCAAACATCCCTCAAAGACAATCATGACAACAACTCGACCCTTCGAACTGCTCCACATGGATCTTTTCGGTCCCACTCATTACTCAACTCTTACTACTACTGCTTGTCTCTATGGCTTTGTCATTGTTGATGATTATTCTAGATATACTTGGGTGCACATAATCCTCTACAAGACTGAAGTGCAGGATGTCTTCAGACGCTTCGCCAATCGAGCAATGAACAACTATGGCGCCAAGATAAAGCACATCAGAAGTGACAATGGCACTGAATTCAAGAACACTGGCCTTGATACATATCTTGATACCTTGGGCATCACACATGAATTCTCAGCTCCGTACACGCCACAGCAGAATGGTGTCGTCGAACGCAAGAACAGAACACTCATTGAGATGGCCCGAAAGATGCTTGATGAATACAAGACTCCAAGAAAATTCTGGCCTGAAGTCATTGACACTACATGCCATACAATCAATCGTGTTTATCTTCACAAGCTTCTGAACAAGACATCTTATGAGCTCCTTACTGGCAAGAAGCCAAATGTCAGTTACTTCAGAGTATTTGGTGCCAGGTGCTGGATCAAGGATCCACATCACACTTCAAAATTTGCAACGAAAGCACATGAGGGTTTTATGCTTGGATATGGAAAGGATTCGCACTCCTACAGAGTCTTCAATCTCTTTCATTATAAAGTAGTTGAAACAGTGGATGTGCGGTTTGATGAGACTAACGGTTCACAAAGAGAGCACCTGACAAATGTGCTAGATGAAGTTCCATCCAGCGAATCAATCAAGCTAATGGAAACTGGAGAAATCATACCCTCTGAAGCTCAACCTGAAGAGGAACTTATCATCTCCGCACCTGATCAACCTGAAGACAATGCTCAGCCTGAAGACAATCCCACTAACAATGACAATAATCAGCAAGAGCAAAATCTTCGCCCTGTACATCCTCGTGTTGCCAATGAAGTGCAGATTGAGAGAATAATTGATAGCATCAATGCACCTGGTTCGGTCACTCGTTCAAGGGCAACTCAGCTAGCAAACTTCTGTGGGCACTTCGCATTCGTCTCAATAACAGAACCTAAGAAAGTTGAAGAAGCCTTCATGGAACCTGAATGGATTCAAGCTATGCAAGAAGAGCTTCAATAGTTTGAACTGAATAATGTATGGGAACTGGTTAAGCGTCCTGATCCTCGGAAGCACAACATAATAGGCACCAAATGGATATACCGCAACAAGCAAGATGAGCATGGTCAAGTTGTCAGAAACAAAGCTCGTCTTGTTGCTCAAGGATATACTCAAGTGGAAGGCATTGACTTCGATGAAACATTTGCTCCTGTGGCTAAACTTGAAGCCATACGCATACTGCTGGCCTATGCAAATCATCATAACATACTTCTATATCAAATGGATGTAAAGAGTGCCTTTCTCAATGGCAAGATTGAAGAAGAAGTGTATGTTGCACAACAGCCTGGCTTTGAAGATCCAAAACATCCTGACATGGTATACAAGCTCAACAAGGCACTGTATGGCCTCAAACAAGCCCCTCGGGCTTGGTATGACACACTCAAATACTTCCTGAAGAGCAATGGCTTCATACCTGGTTCCCTCAACCCCACTCTCTTCACGAAGACATATGATGATAAACTGTTTGTGTGCCAAATATATGTGGATGACATCATCTTCGGCTGCACCAATCAGAAGTACAGTGAAGAGTTTGGATATATGATGCAACAGCAATATCAGATGTCCATGATGGGAGAGCTGAAGTTCTTCCTCGGTCTTCAAATACGACAGCAACACAATGGCATCTTCATATCTCAAGAGAAGTATCTCAAAGATTGCCTGAAGAAGTTCGGTATGCAAGACTGCAAAGGCTTCACGACGCCAATGCCAGCCAAACATCATCTGGGTCCTGACGACAATGGTAAAGAGTTCGATCAAAATGTATACCACTCCATGATTGGTTCTTTGCTTTATCTATGTGCATCTAGGCCAGATATTATGCTTAGTGTTTGCATGTGTGCTCGATTCCAAGCGGCACCAAAGGAGTCGCATCACTTAGCTGTGAAGCGAATTCTTCGATATTTGGCTCACACCCCAACTCTAGGATTATGGTATCCAAAGGGCTCAGACTTTGATCTGGTTGGATTCTCGGATGCTGATTATGCTAGTGACAAGGTGGATCGCAAGTCTACATCAGGCACATGTCATTTTTTGGGACGATCACTTGTATGTTGGTCTTCAAAGAAGCAGAACTGTGTATATCTCTCCACTGCTGAATCTGAATACTTTGCTGCTAGATCTTGCTGCGCTCAGCTTCTGTGCATGAAGCAAACACTCAAGGACTATGGCATTCATCTGAAGCAAGTGCCACTCTACTGCGACAATGAAAGCGCCATCAAGATTGCAAACAACCCAGTTCAGCACTCGAAGACAAAGCACATTGAAATTCGTCATCACTTTCTCAGAGATCATGTTGTGAAGGAAGATATTGATATCATACACGTCAACACTGAAGAGCAATTGGCAGATATCTTCACCAAGCCCTTGGATGAGAAGAGATTTTGCAAGTTACGGTGTGAGCTAAATATCTTGGAATCCTCAAATGTCCTGTGATCAGGCACACATCCTAACACTTATGCATATTGATGACTTAGATGTGCAACACACGAAGTAAAGTATATCTTCAATCAATGAAGACATACATTCTAAGTGTGAATACATTAATGTGGAATTTGACTTCGGAGCGCCACGATAATTGTGCGCCGTGTCTGGGTCTAATACTTCCTATACGGTGGGTAACGCCACCACCAAAGGTTCTGTTTGAAGTGTTTCACTCATGGCGTTACATTTGCTATGTCTTCACATTTGGTTTGACTTCAATCTCAACATGTCTTCATGATTATCTTCACTATGTTGATTATATATATATACTAGTGTTCTGTCCTCTACAGCATTCACTTATAGCTATGTCTTCGTGTTGAATCTTTTGAACTAAGTGAATGTGATCAGACCCTAACCTCTCTATGCTTTCTATCTCAAACTCTATCTCTCCAAGTCATATGCATTCTATTGAAACTGTCGAATGTCTTCTCTGCATCCTTGTCAGCAGAAGATACAGAGACAAACATTAAGTCCGTTTTCAATGCTCATTCCTTCACCTGAAACCCGGAGAAGTGGGAACGACCACCCGACAATCCAGGCGTGCGTGGGACATGGAACAACCCCCGATATGCTGCATGATGGCCGCGTGTTCCTCAGATGTGAATCGCCAGGGGCACCTGTGTAATAACGCAGTGCCGCCCCTGTACCTATAAATACACGCCTCACAGCAGTCATTATCTCTTCTTCCACTCTCGCACGAACCCTAGCGCCACCGCTAGCCCTCGACGACGCCGGCGACGAAGTGCTTCACTGCCGCAACCTCTGTGACGCCGTCTTCACGCTGACCGCGGACATCGTCTTCTCTGCCGTCGCCGTAGGTGTCCTCCGTCGCCAAGTTAGGGCATGGAAGATCGAACTGCTCGGCCTCCTCTTCCACTCCGTCTAGCAGTTCTTCGTGTGGTAAATAAAACTTCCTTTTTACGGCCCCTTTGATCCTATAGCTTTGTCACCTTCTACCACAAGCAGTTTCTATTCACACAAGTTGGATCTCTTTCATACTGCATCTCATAACATGCCTAGTATATTCACTTATGCTTCACAAAGTAGTTAGATTCCTCACTTGTACTGATCTCTGGATTCATACAAATCTGGAACCAACT
Source organism: Triticum dicoccoides (assembly GCF_002162155.2). NCBI lineage: Eukaryota > Viridiplantae > Streptophyta > Magnoliopsida > Poales > Poaceae > Triticum > Triticum dicoccoides. The sequence continues at coordinate 40,893,949 of NC_041390.1, read as the reverse complement.
CCTTATCTATGAGTGAATGTCTTCGCACGATGAGGTCAATGTCTTCTAAACTGATTTATCTTCAAAATCTTCTGAGAATGCATATGACCTCTTCCCCTTCCCTCGCACCTTAATGTTGTCACAGGTACATGTCCGTGAGAAAATCCTTGGTTCTCATAGTCTGCATTCATTTGAAGAATTCTTACAGCATCATATAAATTCTCCCGAAGCCAGTTCCTGTTTGTCCAGCAAGCGAAAACCTTTGAAGCCTTTGAACGTATTGAAGCCTTTCAGTTTAAAGTTCATGGCTTCAGAAAAATCTGCAAGGAAGGGAGGCAGACAGCGTCGTGCCGGAACATCAAGAGATCTGCCTAATGACCTCTTAGAACTTTACAAGACAGATCCTGAAGAGGATTATAATCAGCGCAAGACCCGAATCCAGTGGATTCGAAGATATTGGGCAAAACAATGGTTCAAATACCGGTTTGTGACCCAAGAATATGCTGAGAAAAATGCCATCAAGCGACCGTGGGGAGACATCCTATACAAGAATCTTCAACCCAGGTCCAGAGAAGAAGCCATTGAACAAGGCTTCTATCCCTGCATGGTCCGTGGGCCACAGCCTGCAGATGCACACCCATCATCACTACTATGGTGCCGTGACGACAATCTGTTCAAGCGCAACTTCCAGTTTGCCAAGAACTCAGCGAAGCAGAACAAGAAGTCTTTGGGATTAGACTTCAACCCTGGTCCCTCTGCTCCCCGTGCCGATGGAACTCGCGAAGCTCAACCCAATCTTCTTGGGCCCTTCTACAACCTTGAAGGTCTCATCACCCATATCGTGGTTCAAGGGACAACCGTGAATGAGCCTGCAGATGACGCTGAATTAGATGAAGCGCCTGCAGCGCCAAAGCCAAAGAAACTGAAGCAGCCAAAAGCTTCCAAGCCTGCCTCTACACCAAAAATCTCACGGGCGAAGCCATTGGCCACTACACCTCCTGAAGACAGTGTGCAGTCTGAAGATTTGTCACGAATCTCCAAGCCCCAGAAGGTCAAGATACCTCTGCCACACACCGACCAAGAACTGACAGCTCCTGCTATTCTGCGCAACGACGCCATTGATCTGTCCAATGATGAAGATCTTGCAGATGACGCTCTTGAGCAGCTGATCAAGAGCAAAGAAGAAGGAGAAATCTTCAACAATTTGCCTCTCTTTGACGTGGCAATCATCCACGACTTCATTGATGAGTGGTTTGAATCGCCCAACCTCAGCTTCAAAGACCTGCAACTTCCCATTGGTCTCAGTGTTTCCTTCCATGGCGCCATTGCTTCAGAGCTAGCACTAGCTCAGCGCATCTTCGAACTGAAGTAGAAGATTGACTTTGAGAAAGCTCAGTTCAAGAAGCATATGGCCAAGCTCAGCGTACAAGAGGTCAAGAACTTCAAGCTCATGCCGCATGAGCTTAAAGAAGCCTTTCTCAAGAAGCTAGAAGAAGCTCAAGGTTCTCGTGAGCGCATGACGAGCCTGGCTGACAAGTGTGTGCAAGCGTACAATGAGGCTGAGAAGTGCAAGGCCCTTGGGCGTCCTGGCATCGACCCTAGGATGGCTGCAAAGAAGAAGAAGAAGCCCGCTATGGCCGAACCCGACGCACCAAGGCAGGAAGCAGATCCCATTGTCTACCCAACTAGCATGACTGGCTCGAAGCCAAAGGCCCGGTCAGCCGCTTCAGAGATGAAGAAGACGAGGACTGCTGAGGCTGAAGCCAGAAAGAGGAACAATCCTGAAGCCTCTGCTATTGCTCCCTCCAAGAAGAAGCGGAAGACCAAGAAGGAATGGGCAGCTCCCACAGAGCCCTTGATTGTTGAACCCATCTCCATGGTTCGCCCTGACACTGAACCTCACGAACGTCAACTGACTGTCCATGAGCCTGCTTTCACAAAGGCTCATGAAGCTGAAGACTTTCCAGCAGCTGATCCCATCGCTGCTGAAGACATTGGTCACCATGACCATGTTGAAGATGATGTAGTTCTTCCTCAGCTCGAGCACCAACAGGTATCATCGCCTGTGCTAACGCACAGCGAACTCATCAGCATTGGTCGTCCTCTGACGCCAATTGCTCAGGATGCATCATGGGCTGATCGCCCACAAGCACAAGAGGAAGAAGACTTTGAGGCCCAGCCAACTCCAACTCCACAGGCGTCGCCAGCGTTACGCAGGCTTCGCAAAGGACCAAGGCCTCCAGTCTGTGAGTCTGAAGCTAAAGCTGCTGAAGACATTTTGGCTACATCAGCCGATGAAGAAGAAACCCCAAAAGCTGCTACTCCCCCGTCCCACCAAGAAGCTGTTCTCGAGGAGAACGTGATTGTGCCCGACCCTCCAGCTCGTCAAGTACAGGTTGAGAATCTTGAGGCTGCCACCACCAACACCAATGAAGCCACTAACGTTGTCATGGCTGAAGCTAATGTGGAGCCTTCACCAACCCAAGCACTAGAAGTCAGCGAAGCCACTGATCCCACTGCTTCTGTTCCTGCGCCTGCTGCTGGTCCTCAGTTCGACTATCATGTTGAGCACAGGCCTCAGGTACAGAAGCCAATCCCAAGATTGCCCAGGTTTCCAGGTCCTACATCAGCACCTGGATCCTTCAATGTCAATGGCTTCAAAGCTATTACTCCTGCACTCTATACAATCAAGGTCGCATCTTCCCACACAAGCGTCTTGACATTGAAGCAATAGCTGGTCTGCCCTGTCTGGAAGAAGCTCTGGATTGCTTCAAAGAGGTTGGATTGCTGCCGTTCGTCACCGACCAAGAGCATTGGAATGAAGAGTTGCTGCTCCAATTCTATGCCACACTTCACATCCGTGGGTACAACAGAGATCCGAAGACTTGGGTCCTGGAGTGGATGACAGGAAATGTTCATCATGAAGCCAAAGCCTTTGATATCATTGAGCTCACTAGTCTACCCACTCCTGGCGATCTCTATGAATCTGGCTGTCAACTTCACAGAGAAGTTGTGGAGAGCATCTTTCAGAAACATGAACCTAACATGAGTCAGATGCTCAGTATGATGAAGCCATTGCCCCAAGATGTTGCATATCCCAAGAGTTCTTCATTGAAGACCTTGAGTATCTGCCAAGGACTATTTATCACATCATAAGGCGAACTCTCTGGCCCATCAAAGGACATTCTCCACATGCCAAGCTGGAAGGTGCAATGAAGACTTTGGTCTTCTATATTCTTCATGGCAAATGCTTCAATGCACAGGACTTCTTCATCCGCCAACTTGCTGCATCAGGCTCTGATTGTTTTGGCTTGAAGTTCTATGCTCCATGGATGATGCGGCTGATCAAACTTCACTCCGCTATCTCATATCAGCCATCTGCTCGCAATCATCGGATCTTTCTGCCTGATGTGGATATGTCTATTGAAGCCATTTATCCTGAGCCTGCCAAGGAACCTCTAAGTCTTCAGAATGCGGAGCATCAAAGTTTTTCTCAGAACATTGAAGGAGTTGAAGCAATCACTCGTGTGTATCCTTTGGCTGGAACTACACGTGCACCACATCCTGCTCTCACTAAAGCCACCGATAGCACAATTGCCCAACGACCCGAGAAGCGCACTCGTGTTCTCAATGACCGAGAGCTTCTTGTGGCTCTTCATCAGAAACAGGATAGGCATCATGACTGGCTGAAGCGCCCAATGCAAAGCCTCTTGGTGGATGTCAACCGCATTCGCAATCTTGCCACCAAGAATGCCTTTGTTGCACACGAAACCTCTCGACGTACCTGGAAAGGGCTGACGCTAATGTGCTCTGAAGATGATCCTCAAGAGGATGGCTTCTCTGAACGCTTCAAGTTTGACTCCACACCTCCTCGAAGGGCAGTGCTGCGACGAACTCCATCTCTTGAAGATTCTGAGTTCTTTTCCTCTGCTGCAACCGTGAATGCCAGAGTGATCGAGGATGAAGACGATGCTACTTCACCGCCACCTCCTTCAACACGCTTCGACACTGCCCCAAGTTCTTCTGCACCGCAGAACATCACCGACGACCCTGCTTCTTCCCCTACTCTTCATGGGAACGAGTAGATGCTCTATGTCTTCAAACCTTTGTGGTCCTTACTGACAAAAGGGGGAGAAGCATATGAGTTTGATAGTCTTCAAGCGGGTCCATATGGGCGGGTGCTTTATATTTTGCTTCGTGTTTACAACTCTCGTTTTGATACATTTGGTTCTTTGAGTTGTAACACTTAAACTCGATGGTCGTCTGCTACTTATTTGCCACTTTGTGATGCGATGATAAATTCCGCATGTGCGACGATAAATTCCGCACTTAGATCATTCTGCAGACGTCCATTTTCCATTATGCATGTCATTATCTTCACATACCTTCACATGCATAGTGGATTGTCATCATAAGTTGAAGAGGATCTCCACAAGCACAACCTGCCATGTGCATTTGCATTCCAAAAGCAAATTACTTATATGCACATCTTCAGGGGGAGCCCTCACAGCTTATGAAGACAATTCCCTATCCTCTTACAATTTCACATATTATATTCCCCGTTGAAAACTTCAACTAGTTTGTCATCAATCACCAAAAAGGGGGAGATTGTAAGTGCATCTAGTGCCACCCCTAGTTGGTTTTGGAGTATTGACGACAAACCTAGTTGAGGGACTAATGTGTTTGTGAGAATTGCAGGATAACACAGGTAGAAGTCCCTCATTGATTCGGTTTTCCTACCAGAGATGACCCCTAAAAATGTATGAAGACATTGAAGTCAAAGGTGGTATATAAAGATATTCACATCGAAGACTATGACAAGAGAAGACACCGCATGAAGCCTATGGAGCTCGAAGACTTAGATCTTTCGTAGTTCTGTTTCTTCTTTGTTGAGTCACAGGAACCACCGTACTGTTAAGTGGGGTCCAAGAGAACCAATCAGAATGACTGAAGTGATGCTTAACCAAAACCTATGTCTTCGAGTGAAGACTATGAGAGCGAATCTTGTCCAGACTCTGACAAGTCAGCTTTGCTTGTAGCCCAAGTAAAGTTGCCGTGTGAGTTTGAAATCTGATCATTGGAACACGTGTCAGTTCCTTAGTGACCCAGGGTCATTTCGAACAAATTAGGTCGGGTTGCCTAGTGGCTATAAATAGCCCACCCCCTACAACCATAAACGGTTGGCTGCTCAGAGTTAGAGTACGGATTTTGTCGTTTGACAGCAACCCACCTCGAAGCCTTTGAGAGAGAATTCCTTGCGAGGATAAAGCCCTAACCACCCAGAGCCAAAGAGTGTTAGGCATCACTTAAGTCTTCTTGTCTGTGTGATCTGAAGACTTATTACACTTGAGGACTGTGAATCCTCCAGCCGGTTAGGCGTCGCGTTCTGAGCATCCAAGAGACATTGTGGATCGCCGGTGAACAAAGTCTGTGAAGGTTTGGGAGTCTACCTTGAAGACTTACCAGAGTGATTGGGCGAGGTCTGTGTGACCTTAGCTCTAGGGGAATACGGTGAGGACTGGGTGTCCTGAGCTGCGTGTTCAGGACTGGGTGTCCAGGACTGTGTGTCCTAAGGTTTAAATACCTAGCCGCCTTAACCAGACGTACAGTTGTCACAGCAACTGGAACTGGTCCAACAAATCATTGTCTTCAATGAGTCACTGGTTTCATCCTTTCCTTCCCTTTACTTACTGTTGGTCCTTGTGAAGTCATTATATGATTGCACTATCTTTTGTCTTCACTAAGTGACTGCGTGTTCTGTTTGGCTTCATAATATCTTCCTACCTGATCCTCACTACATTGCTGCTATTAGTCATTGTGCTTTCACTTCATTGAATACTTGACTATGGTTTGCCTAGTGTAGTCTACCTTCCGTTGCATGGTAATAGGTTTATTTCTATTGTTTGTCTTCGAAACTTCCACGTTTTGAAGACTTTCATAAAAATCGCCTATTCACCCCCCTCTAGTCGATATAACGCACTTTCAAGCTCGATGAAGACCTTGTTTGTTGTGATGTTTCGATTCCAGTTGATCAGTAGTGGAGCCCAGTTTGGGCGATCGGGGATCTGTAGCATTAGGGGTGGTCTTCTTTTATTTTGGTTCCGTAGTCGGACCTTGATTGTACCTGGATGTTGTAATGCTTTATTCATGTATTGTGTGAAGTGGCGATTGTAAGCCAACTATGTATCTCTTTCCTTATTCAGTACATGTGATGTGTAAAGATTACCCTTCTTGCGACATTGCTTACAATGCGGTTATGCCTCTAAGTCGTGCTTCGACACGTGGGAGATATAGCCGCATCGTGGGCGTGACAAGTTGGTATCAGAGCCTTCCCCGACTTAGGAGCCCCCATGCTTGATCGAATCGCTGGCGTTGTTGAGTCTAGAAAAATGTTTTGAGTCTTTTAGGATTATATATATCGGAGAGTAGGATTCTTTTTACTCCTCAGTCCCTTCGTCGCTCTAGTGAGGCATCCTGACGTAGAGTTTCGATTCTTCTCTTCTCAAATTTCACTAAAAAAATTTAGGATCACGCGGGTATCTTGGAATCGTTCTGATGGTTTTGTGACGAGAACATTGTTCTTGGTGCCTCCTGACATTTAGGGGTTGTGCCAGTGTCTCGAGGAGTTGAGCTCCAAGGTGTTGTCGTCATAATTTTATCGTTGCAGTTCTGGAATACCTGAGTTTCGCCGACATCGAAAATCTCTTTTATGCAGTTGTTGGTGAGATAACCTCGACGCCACCCAGTACTGGGGCGGGAGTTCGGGAGTATTGCCATAACTCGTATAACGGATGCTTCTCGAAGGTTGAGGTAAACGATTTCCAAAGGTTTCTTGGTTATGTGTTGAAGGATGGATACAGCTGGATGTAGGATTTGCTAGTTTTGGGTGAGATATTATGCTTCCCCTGTATCCCTAACACCTGATTGCATAACTAGAAAGTTTCAGGAGTTTATAAGTGGGAATTCAAATAGCTCTTACGATATCTTTCCGATAGATGTATGATATGAAATTGGGGTTCGACGTCTAGTGGTCCGCCTATCCACGGTTGGACCGAGACTTGTCATGCGGCCTTGGTTTACTACCGGTAGACCGCCTGTCAAGTTTCGTGTCATTTGGACTTCGTTTGATACTCCAACGGTTAACCGAGGGACCGTAAAGGCCTCATGTGTGTTGCAGCCCAACACCTCTACAAAGTGGCCCAAAACCCATCCAAACCCCCTCTATCATCTCGGTCGTTCGATCACGATCGCGTGGCCGAAAACCACACGTCATTTGGAGTTTCCTAACTCCTTCTACCTATATATATGTCATCTCCCCCGAGAAATTCGCGGTTGAAACCCTAACTTCGTCCTCCTCGCGCCGCCGGACGAAATCCCCACTGCGCCCGGACATGTCTAGCCGCCACCCTAGCGAATCCCGCGCTGCCACCTCACCATCGCCGCCCTCTCTCTCCTCCGGCCCGCCGCCGGCCCGTGGGGCCCATCTCGTCGACGCCGCCTGCCCGCGCCTTCCCCGCAGCCGCGCCTCTCGCCGGCGCGCCGCTGGCCATTGTCGGATCCACCGTGCCCCGCCGCCTTCTCCTTCGCGCCGAGCTCGCCGGAAACCACGCCGTCTTCGCTGGAAGCTCGCCGCCACGTCGCCTTTCTCCTCTCGCCGGTCGCAGCCGACCTTCGTCATCCGCCACCGCCGCCATGGATCTCGCCTCCGCGCCCAGGAGTCGGCTCCTCCGGCCAGATCCGGCCCCTGTCGGCCCCGCCCTTGCCGGATCCGGCGCCCCGATCCCTCTCCGGCCACCTCCATCGACTCCGGCCGCCTCCCCTCGCAAACTCCGGCGAGCAACTCTAGTGGACTTTGAAAACCGTGCCAGATCCAGATCCACGAGGTTGACCCCGGATTTCTCTAAGTCCCGAGATCCCAGTATTTTATGCATTTTTCATCATTCCATAACTTCTTGTGTGTTGCTCCGATTTGTGCATGTGGCATGTCGAATTGTTTGTCTCGACGAGTACTTCATTTCATTCCATTGCATCATGTTCATTTGAGCTCATCTTGATGCCCTAAATGCTGTTGCAAGAGTGCAATGTAATGTTAGTGTCTGTCTCTTATCAGGATTTGGACATTTTTCATTTTTGCCATGAGTGATGTGTGCCTCCTATGAACTTGAGCCCTACATGTGTTTTGAAGTATGTCATGCCATCTTTACAGGGTGTATGCCATGTATTTTTGTGATCTTGGTGGTGACTAGCACAAGCATGCAAAGTAGTTCTCGTAATGTTGCTGATTTAAGGAACTTAGAAATATTCTAAGTCTTTGTCCTGTCAATATTTTTATGTCATGTATTCATGTTCCTACCGAGTGATCCATGCCTCTTTTGAGGATGATCAGTAAGGATGGTTTGTAGATATTGTTGTGCTCTTTCCATCCATGTCTATGTTTGCAATTATGGAGCACCCTAGCTTGACTCAATCGAGCTCTACTTTTTCTATAAAATGTTCCTGGCAGAATGTTTACGTGTTGAGCATTATTGCCGAGCTTGTTGTAGTTGATCAATGCATGCTTTGATGTTGTTCTTGCCATGTTTAGCTTCTATGCCATGTCTACTTGTTGGGTGTATGCTTAGTTTGTCATGCAATGCCTTGTGGTGAGTGCATCGAGCTCGTAAACTTGCCTACTTAATATCTGTTTTGCCATGTTCCAGTTTTCTGCTAAGTTTGAATCTGTTAACAATAATTGCTATGTTCACATGGTCGCCATTGTATTTTCTGATCCCTTTTGGCTTATGGTCAGTAAGGGACTTTTGTTGTATACTTTGAGTAGCTTCATGCCATGCCTTGCTTTGCCATGTTATGTTCCTGTAGCATGTTCATATCTTGCTCTAAACATTGCTTCCTGATATTAAATTCCTGGCATGTTGTTATTTTCTCTAAGTCTGTAACCTGTTATCTTTTGCTCTTTCGCCATGCTTGTTTGAACATTCTATTGAGTGACTTAGTCGTAGCTCAGTGTTCATCTTTTGTCAAGCATCTTTAGTGGATCCCTGCCATGTGATTTGTTGTTATAATAGAGTGCAGTAACTTGTTGTTCTTGATGCATTTAGGTGGCCTCGTGTTGTTAATCGCAGCCTTGTGCCATACTTGTCTTGCTTGTCATTTCCAAACCGTGCATCCGATTCCGGTGATCTTTATATCGATTTTGACCGAAATCAACTCCTCTTTCCAGTGGCACTCTTTGTTTTCCAAGTTGAGGCCAGGTTTAATCTTTCCTTTCTGAAGCATGCATATGCATCGCATATCACATCCCGCATATCATGACATATCTTGCATCATGTTGGTTGTGCATTGCACCATGGTTGATGGTTGTTCCCTTTGCTTCTGTTCTTGCTTTGGGTAGAGTCGGGAGACGAGTTCGTGTTTGAGGACCCGTTGAGTACGTTTGCGAGGTTCAAGCTTTCGTCTTCTCGAAGATCTTTGCAGGCAAGATGACCATACCCTCGAAATCACTTCTATCTTTGCTTGCTAGTTGCTCGCTTTTTTGTTATGCCTATGCTACGATACCTACCACTTGCTATATCATGTCTACCATGTTGCTAAGCCAAGCCTCTAACCCACCTTGTCCTAGCAAACCGTTGTTTGGCTATGTTACCGCTTTGCTCAGCCCCTCTTATAGCGTTGTTAGTTGCAGGTGAAGATTGGAGTTTGTTCCATGTTGGAACATGATTTATTGTTGGGATATCACAATATCTCTTATTTTAATTAATGCATCTATATACTTGGTAAAGGATGGAAGGCTCGGCCTTATGCCTGGTGTTTTGTTCCACTCTTGCCGCCCTAGTTTCCGTCATACCGGTGTTATGTTCCTTGATTTTGCGTTCCTTACGCGGTTGGGTTATAATGGGAACCCCTTGATAGTTCGCCTTGAATAAAACTCCTCCAGCAAGGCCCAACATTGGTTTTACCATTCGCCACCTAGCCTTTTCTTTCCCTTGGATCGGCCAACCCAAGGGTCATCTTTATTTTAACCCCCCCCCCCGGCCAGTGCTTCTCTAAGTGTTGGTCCAACCTGAGCGATGTCCGGTGCCCCCTGGGCAACCAGGGTTTTATGCCAACCCGACGTCTGGCTCATCCGGTGTGCCCTGAAAACGAGATATGTGCAGCTCCTATCGGGATTTGTCGGCACATCTGGGTGGCTTTGCTGGTCTTGTTTTACCATTGTCGAAATGTCTTGTAACCGGGATTCCGAGCCTGATCGGGTCTTTCTAGAAGAAGGAATATCCTTCGTTCACTGTGAGAGCTTGTGATGGGCTAAGTTGGGACACCCCTGCAGGGTTTTGAACTTGCAGGTGCCGTTGAATCGTGCAGGTGATGCAACTGAGCTCAAGGAGGAGCTCGATGAAGACCTTGTTCGTTGTGATGTTTCGATTCCAGTTGTTCAGTAGTGGAGCCCAGTTGGGGCGATTGGGGATCTATAGCATTAGGGGTGGTCTTCTTTTATTTTGGTTCCGTAGTCGGACCTTGATTGTACCTGGTTGTTGTAATACTTTATTCATGTATTGTGTGAAGTGGCGATTGTAAGCCAACTATGTATCTCTTTCCTTATTCAGTACATGGGATGTGTAAAGATTACCCTTCTTGCGACATTGCTTACAATGTGGTTATGCCTTTAAGTCGTGCTTCGACACGTGGGAGATATAGCCGCATCGTGGGCGTGACAACCATGAAGCCACCATGCACCATCACGTCGGCACCAGGATGCTCCCACTCTTCCTGCTTCTCTCCCACCCCTCTATCTCCTCCTCTCCCTCCTCCTCCATCTCCTCTCCCCCGTCCTCCTTCTCCTCCTCTCCCTCCTCCTCCATCTCCTCTCCCTCGTCCTCCTTCTCCTCCTCTCCCTCCTCCTCCATCTCCCCATCCTTCTTCTCCAATGAAGACAACAAGGAGGACCTGCAATCGGCGTCCGAGGCCTGATGTGCGACCACCATGGCGTCGAGCTCCGCGGCAATTTCGGCCACACGCATGGTGGAGAGCATATCTGGCAGCGTCGGGCGTGAGCGGGCCATTGTCTGGGCTAGGGGAGGGCTCGGGCGGGGGCTAGCAAAGTCGTGGCACATGGCGGCGATGGGTGGTAGTGGAGGCGATTTGGGGGAAAATAGATGGTGGCGGGGCTCGGGTTAGTGTTGGGGGAGGGTCGCTGCCGAGTATTTATACCGACCTTGTGGGGTGATGTGTCAGAAAGTTTCGGGAAAATTATGTGGAATACTCAAATTTGAGCAGAAGAGGCAACTTTTGAATAACAACTTCTCAATTTTTTTTACAAGTTATATGTTCGAGGGAAGGATTAGCTAGGGTCTAGCTCCTCAAAATGTAATTAAAGGATTTTGATGAAAGGGTTAGAGATGCCCTTAGGAGGCAACTCATCGTGTTTCTGTTCTAAATGGTGTTATTGACTTTACATTTGCAACAAATTTAGAAAATAAAATATATTAAATATAATTTCGCTTTAAAGTCCCACATATAGACAGGAAACCATATGTATGCAAATTAACTCTCGCTTCTTTTGCCATTATTGCATTGCCCTTTGTTAGAACTTTTCCGTGTCATATATACCAACATGCCTCGGACGCACCACAAATATAGACATGTTGGCATTTTTTAAATGGAAATGATGTAAAGTGAACGTTCTCTAGAATGGTTTTTTGAGCGAACGATCTGTGGTGCATCTAATCCGTCGCATAAATCTCAACATGCTGAAAAGTTGCAATTGCGGTGGGCACACTGTTCTCTCCACCTCCTGAGCGAACATCACAAATCATTCACTCCCCATGGCAATATGGGGAAACCAGGTTGCGACGGCAACTAATATAAAGGAGAGGAAAACAATGATGGAATTCAAGATTCGTGGATTTTAACAATATAAAAATATTTATACAATATAAAATGTCTACATAATTATTATTTTTTGAACACATGTCCACATGATTTTGAATTAGTGTTTCTTACCATTCAAGAAAACTGTATCAACATGTATATGAAAAATGTTAACATGTCCTCAAAGAAATGTTCTATGTTAAAAAATATTAATTGTGTATTCAAAATTGTTTAACGTGTATGAAAAAAATACCCACATGTATACGAAGAATGTACAATGTGTATTAGAAAAGGTAGTCACATATTTGAAAAATGAAAAACAAAGAAACACATTAAAACAGAGAAAAACAAACCGTTTGAAATGTTCTAAAATTAGTACATATAGATAGAACCTTTCCAAAACTGTTTTCATGGGCCAGCCCACTAAGGCCTCCTTTGGTTTGAACCGTCCCAAGATTCCTTTATTTTCCCACCCTCCCACCCTTTTTCGTCGAGGACTCGGATTTCTTAATCAGATATCCATTTTATTCTTGTGAAGTCTCCCCATTCTTTTCCTACAATATTCTTATGCGGTGATTCTCATGAAGATCGTAACGAAGCTTCAAGTTCATTACTCTTCGTTCTTTTCCTTCTCCGGTGGATTCAATTCTCGTGTTGATCATATCCTTTTCCTGGTTTCAAATGTTTTCTCATGACGGTGCAATTCTTAATCATTCACCTCTCGCTATTCATTTGTTCCGGAGTGCTCAAGATATCTCGAAGATTCGTGTTTCCACTCTGCTTTCGTTCAAGCCTTTTTGAGATCTTATCTTATTCAAGCCATTTAATTCAACCGGTGCTATCTGCTTTTCAAGTAATCATTTCAACGGTGTTTCTTTTGAGTGGGCCCTAACCCATAGGTCTTTTCCCAGGATCTTACCTGACTCTTCTTTTTTACCGGAGTTTCTCAAATTATTTTCCAAGTTTGACGTAAGAATGAGTTATCATCAGTCAAATGCCTTTCTCCAAGAGTTTGCAATTTCTTTTCATCGTTGGTTCAACCTTTCTAATTTTCATCCCGAAGTATCTCAACAATTCATGGTGGTGTTTCTCATCGTCATTCTCTGCATTTGAAGATCGAAGAAGAGTTTATCTCATTCTTGCTCCATTCTCTTCAAGATTCGGGATTCTACCTTTATGTCATACTCTCATAGTTGTTTTGATTGTGAGAATTCTTTTCACCTTTCCGGAGCAATTCATGGGTCGTTTCAGTTTGGTTCTCCAAAGGCCATCATTTCGGGTTTATTCATTCTCAACTTTCAGCTCTCATCCTCCAAATCTTACCGGTGCATCATTCAAATATTGTCTAATCAGTTCGTGATCTATTCGTTCCACTTGTATCTAAATTCTCTCAAGCATCTTCATTCATTTGCGAATTCTTCCTGGTGTTTCTTTATCTTTTCTTCGTTCTTTTTCAATTCTTACCGGTGGTTCGTTCAAGATTTCTCTTCCTTTGTTATCGTATCAATTCATTCGTTCTTTCATCCTACCGGTGGATCATCGAAGTCCTTCTCAAGTTGCGCCATATCTATCTTAATCCTTTCTTCGATAATAAGTACTATGCCAAATCCCTTGCTTGTCATCAACTTAAATTGATGAGGGACAAGTATAATGTAATTCTTATTCTTGTTTCATCCAAGCGATTAATTCCTTATTCCGGAGGTTCATCTTATCACATTCTCGGTTCGAGAGGCTTATCTTTTCTTTTCCAAGAGTTCCAAGCTCTCGCAATTATATCACCACGGAGATTCATTTAAATCATTGCAAGGATTCACCTTGCGTTTTCAAATTCTTTTTCCTTTCGTGTGATCATCCTTTCGCTTACTGGAATTCTTCATGGAGGCTCTACATGATGTTTCATATAGGATTTAATTCCTCCTCCAAGCTTTCATCGAGATTCTTTTAAGGAGCTCAATCATTTTTCATCTTGCTATCCGGAGTGCAATTCTTTCTTCCGTATCATTGGAGGTGGTATTATGTCATTCTTGATAATTTGAGTTCATGTTTCATGATTCACATGTTGTTAAGAATGAGGTATTTTAAATCCATCAACCTCTTCGTTGGAGTTATCTTGTGTCATGTTTCACCTAAAGCCTTCCCTAAGGATTGTTGCTATCAATGGTGCGTATAAATGACCCAAGTTCTTCAATTATCCTCCCGGTGAATAAGTTTCTCGTCTACTTGTTCATATCAATCCAATCTTTTGTTTCTGTTAGTGGCAGAATTTCACCTCATAATTTCGAGATGCTTTCTATAAGCCCACAACAAGTTTACTCTTTTCGTTGTCGATAATCCAACAACTCCGTTCCAGCATTTGTTGTAAGCGTGCTCTCTCAAGATCTTGTTTCCCTCCGTCCATTCCATTCTTTCATTTCTTCCTGAGGCTTTGTGATGTTGCTCTTTTCAGTCATCATCTAGAATTGTGAAGATCATGATCTTTTCATGCTTATCCTTTTAACCGGAGTGGTGTGCCCTCTGCTCAAGTACTTTTCATCTTTTCAAGTCTTGCATCACTTTTCAACTGGAATGCTGTCCGAATTTGTTCTTCCTTGCTCCTTTTTTCTGATGGAGTGTCTTCAACTTCGCTCATCTCCGTTGTATTCTTTTCTCGAATTGGTATAACCTTTTCAAGGTTCTTTGGTTTCACTCGTTTGTCAACGAAGCAACTTAGTTTTACCTCTTCTCTTTCTCTTCCTTTTTCCCTCCGGTGCCATTCTAGATCTCGGGACGAGATCCTCTCGTAGTGGTGGAGTGTTGTAACGCCCCGAGACCGATGTGCCAGGTGTCTTCCAGTATTTCGTTGTGTTGCCTTGTCATTTGCTTGCGTGTCATGCATTCCATATCATGTCATCATGTGCATCGCATTTGCATACATGTTCGTCTCTTGCATCCGAGCATTTCTCCCCTTGTCCGTTTTGCAATCTGGCGCTCCTATGTCACCCGGTGTCCCTTTTTACCTCTTTTCGTGTGCGGGTATTAAACGTTTTCGGATTGGACCGAGACTTGTCATGCGGCCTTGGTTTACTACTGGTAGACCGCCTGTCAAGTTTCGTGTCATTTGGACTTCGTTTGATACTCCAACAGCTAACCGAGGGACTGTAAAGGCCTCGTGTGTGTTGCAGCCCAACACCTCTACAAAGTGGCCCAAAACACATCCAAACCCCCTCTATCATCTCGGTCGTTCGATCACGATCGCGTGGCCGAAAACCATACCTCATTTGGAGTTTCCTAACTCCCTCTACCTATATATATGTCATCTCCCCCGAGAAATTCGCGGTTGAAACCCTAACTTCGTCCTCCTCGCGCCGCCGGACGAAATCCCCACCGCGCCCTGACATGTCCAGCCGCCGCCCCGGCGAATCCCGCGTTGCCACCTCACCACCGCCGCCCTCTCTCTTCTCTAGCCCGACGGCGGCCCGCGCTGCCAGATCGGGCCCGCGGGGCCCATCTCGTTGACGCCGCCTGCCCGTGCCTTCCCCGCAGCCGCGCCTCTCGCCGGCGCGCCGCTCGCCGTCACCGGATCCACCGCGCCCCGCTGCCTTCTCCTTCGCGCCGAGCTCGCCGGAAACCCCACCGTCTTCACTGGAAGCTCGCCGCCGCGTCGCCTTTCTCCTCCCGCCGGCCGCCGCCGACCTTCGTCAACCGCCGCCGCCATGGATCTCGCCTCCGCGCCCAGGAGTCGGCTCCTCCGGCCAGATCCGGCCCCTGCCGGCCCCGCCATTGCCGGATCCGGTGCCCCAATCCCTCTCTGGCCACCTCCATCGACTCCGGTCGCCTCCCCTCGCGAACTCCGGCGAGCAACTCCGGTGGACTTTGAAAACCGTGCCAGATCCAGATCCACGTGGTTGACCCCGGATTTCTCTAAGTCCCCAGATCCCAGTATTTTATGCATTTTTCATCATTCCATAACTTCTTGTGTGTTGCTCCGATTCGTGCGTGTGGCATATCGAATTGTTCGTCTCGACGAGTACTTCATTTTATTACATTGCACCATGTTCATTTGAGCTCATCTTGATGCCCTAAATGTTGTTGCAAGAGTGCTATGTAATGTTAGTGTCTGTCTCTTATCAGAATTTGGACATTTGTCTTTTTTGCCATGAGTGATGTGTGCCTCCTATGAACTTGAGCCCTACATGTGTTTTGAAGTATGCCATGCCATCTATACAGGGGTGTATGCCATGTATTTTTGTGATCTTTGTGGTGACTAGCACAAGCATGCAAAGTAGTTCTCGTAATGTTGCTGATTTCATGGACTTGGAAATATTCTAAGTCTTTGTCCTTTTAATATTTTTATGTCATGTATTCATGTTGCTACCGAGTGATCCATGCCTCTTTTGAGCATGATCAGTAAGGATGTTGTTTTGTAGATATTGTTGTGCTCTCTTCATCCATGTCTTTGTTTGCAATTATGGAGAACTCTAGCTTGACTCAATAGAGCTCTACTTTTGCTATAAAATGTTCCTGGCAGAATGTTTACGTGTTAAGCATTATTGCCGAGCTTGTTGTAGTTGATCAATGCATGCTTTGATGTTGTTCTTGCCATGTTTAGCTTCTATGCCATGACTACATGCTGGGTGTATGCTTAGTTTGTCATGCAATGCCTTGTGGTGAGTGCATCGAGCTCGTAAACTTGCCTACTTAATATCAGTTTTGCCATGTTCCAGTTTTCTGCCAAGTTTGAATCTGTTAACGATAATTGCTATGTTCACATGGTTGCCATTGTATTTTGTGATCCCTTTTGGCTTATGGTCAGTAAGGGACTTTTGTTGTATGCTTTGAGTAGCTTCATGCCATGCCTTGCTTTGCCATGTTATGTTCCTGTAGCATGTTGATATCTTGCTCTAAACATTGCTTCCTGATGTTAAATTCCTGGCATGTTGTTATTTTCTCTAAGTCTGTAACCTGTTATCTTTTGCTCTTTTGCCATACTTGTTTGAACCTGCTATTGAGTGAATTAGCCGTAGCTCAGTGTTCATCTTTTGTCAAGCATATTGAGTGGATCCCTGCCATGTGCTTTGTTGTTATGATAGAGTGCAGTAGCTTGTTGTTCTTGATGCATTTAGGTGGCCTCGTGCTGGTAATCGCAGCCTTGTGCCATACTTGTCTTTCTTGTCATTTCCAATCCGTGCATCCGATTTCGGTGATCTTTATATCGATTTCGACCGAAATCAACTCCTCTTTCCAGTGGCACTCTTGGTTTTCCAAGTTGAGTCCAGGTTCAATATTTCCTTTTCGAAGCATGCATATGCATCGCATATCACATCCCACATATCATGCCATATCTTGCATCATGTTGGTTGTGCATTGCACCGTGGTTGATGGTTGTTCCCTTTGCTTGTGTTCTTGCTTTGGGTAGAGCCGGGAGACGAGTTCGTGTTCGAGGACCCGCTGAGTATGTTTGTGAGGTTCAAGCTTTCGTCTTCTCAGAGATCTTTACAGGCAAGATGACCATATCCTCGAAATCACTTCTATCTTTGCTTGCTAGTTGCTCGCTCTTTTGCTACACCTATGCTACGATACCTACCACTTGCTATATCATGCCTCACATGTTGCTAAGCCAAGCCTCTAACCCACCTTGTCCTAGCAAACCGTTGTTTGGCTATGTTACCGCTTTGCTCAGCCCCTCTTATAGCGTTGTTAGTTGCAGGTGAAGATTGGAGTTTGTTCCATGTTGGAACATGATTTATTGTTGGGATATCATAATATCTCTTATTTTAGTTAATGCATCTATATACTTGGTAAAGGGTGGAAGGCTCGGCCATATGCCTGGTGTTTTGTTCCACTCTTGTCGCCCTAGTTTCCGTCATACCGGTGTTATGTTCCTTGATTTTGCGTTCCTTACGCGGTTGGGTTATAATGGGAACCCGTTGACAGTTCGCCTTGAATAAAACTCCTCCAGCAAGGCCCAAATTGGTTTTACCATTCGCCACCTAGCCTTTTCTTTCCCTTGGGTCGGCCAACCCAGGGTCATCTTTATTTTAACCCCCCCGGGCCAGTGCTTCTCTAAGTGTTGGTCCAACCTGAGTGATGTCCGGCGCCCCCTGGGCAACCAGGGTTTATGCCAACCCGACGTCTGGCTCATCCGGTGTGCCCTGAGAATGAGATATGTGCAGCTCCTATCGGGATTTGTCGGCACATCTGGGTGGCTTTGCTGGTCTTGTTTTACCATTGTCGAAATGTCTTGTAACCGGGATTCCGAGCCTGATCGGGTCTTCCTAGAAGAAGGAATATCCTTTGTTGGGTTTTGAACTTTCGAAAGTCGTGCCCGCAGTTATGGGCAGATGGGAATTTGTTAATGTCCGGTTGTAGAAAACCTGAAACTTAACTTAATTAAAATGCATCAACCGCGTGTGTAGCCATGATGATCTCTTTCCGGCGGAGTTCGGGAAGTGAACACGGTGTTGGAGTTATGATTGACATAGGTTGTTCTAGGATCACTTCTTGATGATAGTTTCTTGAACGTGCTTTGCCTTCTCTTCTCGCTCTCATTTGCGTATGTTAGCCATCATATATGCTAGTGCTTGCTGCAGCTCCACCTCACTTACCTTTTTCCCTACCTATAAGCTTAAATAGTCTTGATCGCGAGGGTGTGAGATTGCTGAGTCCTCGTGACTCACAGATTACTCCCAAAACCAGCTTGCAGGTGCCGTTGAATCGTGCAGGTGATGCAACCGAGCTCATGGAGGAGCTCGATGAAGACCTTGTTCGTTGTGATGTTTCGACTCCAGTTGATCAGTAGTGGAGCCCAGTTGGGGCGATCGGGGATCTGTAGCATTTGGGGTGGTCTTCTTTTATTTTGGTTCCGTAGTCGGACCTTGATTGTACCTGGATGTTGTAATGCTTTATTCATGTATTGTGTGAAGTGGCGATTGTAAGCCAACTATGTATCTCTTTCCTTATTCAGTACATGGGATGTGTAAAGATTACCCTTCTTGCGGCACTGCTTACAATGCGGTTATGCCTCTAAGTCGTGCTTCGACACGTGGGAGATATAGCCGCATCCTGGGCGTGACAACCATGAAGCCACCGTGCACCATCGCGTCAGCACCAGGATGCTCCCACTCTTCCTGCTTCTCTCCCACCCCTCCATCTCCTCCTCTCCCTCCTCCTCCATCTCCACTCCCCCGTCCTCCTTCTCCTCCTCTCCCTCCTCCTCCATCTCCTCTCCCTCGTCCTCCTTCTCCTCCTTTCCCTCCTCCTCCATCTCCCCATCCTTCTTCTACAATGAAGACAACAAGGAAGACCTGCAATCGGCGTCCGAGGCCTGATGTGCGACCACCATGGCGTCGAGCTCCACGGCAATTTCGGCCACGCGTATGGTGGAGAGCATATCTGGCAGCGTCGGGCATGAGCGGGCTATTGTCTGGGCTAGGGGAGGGCTCGGGCGGGGGCGAGCAAAGTCGTGGCACACGGCGGCGATGGGTGGCAGTGGAGGTGAGTTGGGGGAAAATAGATGGTGGCGGGGCTCGGGTTAGGGTTGGGGGAGGGTCGCTGCCGAGTATTTATACCGACCTTGGGGGTGATGTGTCAGAAAGTTTAGGGAAAATTATGTGGAATACTCAAATTTGAGCAGAAGAGGCAACTTTTGAATAACAACTTCTCAATTTTTTTACAAGTTATATGTTCGAGGGAAGGATTAGCTAGGGTCTAGCTCCTCAAAATGTAATTAAAGGATTTTGATGAAAGGGTTAGAGATGCCCTTAGGAGGCAACTCATCGTGTTTCTGTTCCAAATGGTGTTATTGACTTTACATTTGCAACAAATTTAGAAAATAAAATATATTAAATATAATTTCGCTTTGAAGTCCCACATATAGACAGGAAACCATATTGATGCAAATTAACTCTCGCTTCTTTTGCAATTATTGCATTGCCCTTTGTTAGAACTTTTCCGTGTCATATATACCAACATGCCTCGGACGCACCACAAATATAGACATGTTGGCATTTTTTTAAATGGAAATGATGTAAAGTGAACGTTCTCTAGAACGGTTTTTTGAGCGAACGATCTGTGGTGCGTCTAATCCGTCGCATAAATCTCAACATGCTGAAAAGTTGCAATTGCGGTGGGCACACTGTTCTCTCCACCTCCTGAGCGAACATCACAAATCATTCACTCCCCATGGCAATATGGGGAAACCAGGTTGCGACGGCAACTAATATAAAGTAGAGGAAAACAACGATGGAATTCAAGATTCGTGGATTTTAACAATATAAAAATATTTATACAATATAAAATGTCTACATAATTATTATTTTTTGAACACATGTCCACATGATTTTGAATTGGTGTTTCTTACCATTCAAGAAAACTGTATCAACATGTATATGAAAAATGTTAACATGTCCTCAAAGAAATGTTCTATGTTAAAAAATATTAATTGTGTATTCAAAATTGTTT
This sequence comes from Triticum dicoccoides, assembly GCF_002162155.2. Lineage (NCBI taxonomy): Eukaryota > Viridiplantae > Streptophyta > Magnoliopsida > Poales > Poaceae > Triticum > Triticum dicoccoides. The sequence continues at coordinate 40,873,666 of NC_041390.1, read as the reverse complement.
AGCGTGTATGAAAAAAATACCCACATGTATACGAAGAATGTACAATGTGTATTAGAAAAGGTAGTCACGTATTTGAAAAATGAAAAACAAAGAAACACATTAAAACAGAGAAAAACAAACAGTTTGAAATGTTCTAAAATTAGTACATATAGATAGAACCTTTCCAAAACTGTTTTCATTGGCCAGCCCACTAAGGCCTCCTTTGGTTTGGACGAATTTTATAGGATTTTCATAGGATAGGATTTCTATAGGAAAAATTCCTTTAGAGCTCTTTGATTTGTAGGAATGAAATCCTATTCCTATGAAGGAATTCTTCCTATCCTCCACATTTTATAGGAAAACATTAGTCTGGACTCAATGGAAAAAATCCTATGACGTGAATCAAAGGGCATCTCATTTTCTATTCCTATGCATAGAATTTGAGATGCATGTCATCTCATTTTTCATAACTTTTCTATTTCTATGATTTTTCAATTTTATGAACCAAAGGAGGCTTAAGCAGAACAAGCATCCAGCGCCACAAGCGAGGGGGGCCTACGTCTCGCAACGAGCGAGACATAGGTCCCACGAGGCTATGTTTTGTCTCAAATGAAGTGAGATATAAACGAGAAATGCTATGGGTCGCTCATTGCGCAATAAGCGGCCGATCGCCAGTAGCGCCGCTCCTAGTGGGCCGACCCATTAGATCGCACATGGTTGCGGACGGGTTCTTTTTCAGCTAAATCACTGATTAAGAAGTATTTGTTATAAAAAACATTTCACTTTTTCAGGTCGCAATAAGTGGCGCACATGCAGCGCGTCACTTGTCGCAACCTGAGAGTTTTCCTATTTTCATCCATTCGTTTATTCAAAATGTTTTATCTTTTATACCTTGCGTCCAAATGTCGAACTGTTTTCACCATTGGATTCCTCGCGTCGAGATCTTCAAAACTAGATCCTATGTTGATAGGTTTTGACGAATTTTTTTTCACGAAAAAAACGAACAAAAAAACCAGGTGAAAAAATCGAACCGGGAGCATGGTTTTTTTTTCTCTTTCTGAAAATGGCACGCCCGTGCCTCTTGCGAAATCACACCCGTGCCTCTCGTGGAAGCAAAACCGTGACTCTCGTGGAAGGAAAAACAAAAAACGCGGTTTTTTCCGTTTTCAAGAGGCACGTCCGTGACTCTCGCGAAAGCACAACCGTATCTCTCGCGGAAGCAAAAACGTGACTCTCGCGAAAGAAAAAAAACAAAAAACACATATTTTTTCCCTTTATGAGAGGCGCGGCCGTGACTCTCGCAAAAGCACAACCGTGCCTCTCGCGGAAGCAAAACCGTGACTCTCGCGAAAGCAAAAAAAACAGAAAACGCGTTTTGTTTTTCCGTTTTCGAGAGGCACGGCCGTTACTCTCGCGAAAGCACAATCGTGCCTCTCGCGGAAGCAAAACCGTGACTCTCGCGAAAGCAAAAAAAACAGAAAATACGTTTTTTTTTTCGTTTCGAAAGGCAAGGCCGTGACTCTCGCTAAAGCACAACCATACCTCTCGCGGAAAAAACTTTGACTTTCGCGAAAGAAAAAAAAAGAAAACACGTTTTTTCATGCAAAAACTTTTTTTCTGAATTTTTTTATCGAAAAGCTAGGAAGACCGAGAGAAAACCAAAACGTCGAAAAAACCCGAAAAAAACAGTTTAAAAAGCCAAAAATGCATGCAGAAAAATAAAGAAAACAAAATTCGGAGGAAGCGTCCAAAGCGCGACACGTGGCGAATGGCTGATACTGCGCCAAGTGATGCTGATCGTTGCAAGGCTCCCGAAGGAGCGCTCTTTAACTAGTTGCTCCCCTTTTTCAGCCGGTTCTGCAAACCTTCTAGCAGGTTCCAAGCAGATTTTTCCTGGATCGGCTTTTTCTTTTCCAGTTTTTTTCGGTTTTCTTTTTCTCTGATGTTTTTTTATTTTTATTTTGTTCTTATAAAATTTAGAAATCTCAACAAAGTTCGAAATCATAAGAATATGTTCAAATTTAAAAATAATCAAAATTAGTTCGAAATTTTCTTTTTCATTTTCCCTTTCTTCCTTTTTGTGTGTGTTCCCTTTTCGTTTTTTTGTTTTTCCTTTAATTCAGGAATTTAAAAAGTGTTCTCATTATTAAAATTTGTTACCATATATCATAAAGTATTTGCGTTTGAAAAAATGTTTGGAATTAATTTTTGGAATGTATGGAAAATCTCGATTCCAAATTTGTTTACATATTCAAGAATTGTTTGAAAATTTTCAACAAATGATTGCTTTCCAAAAATTGCCTGAAATTTAGAAAACTGTCCGCCTTTTCAAATTATCTTCACATATTCAAATATTGTTGATGTTTTGGAAAAAATTTAGGAATTCAAAATTGGTTGGAATTCAAGAAATATTCTCATTTTCCAAAATTAATCACATATTAAAAAATGTATGACTTTTTAAAATGTTTGCATTTAAAAAAATTGAATTAGAAGAATGTCCATTTTCGAAAATTTGTTCACATATTCAAAACAAATCAAGGTTTTTAAAAGTTGTTTGTGTTTTCTAAAATATATTCCCGTTTTAAAATTTTTGTATAGACATTCAAAGAATGTACAGAAATTTTCCAAAAGTGCTCACCTTTCATTTTTTTGAAATTCAAGTAATTCCCATTTTCAAAGTTTCTTCATGGTTTTAAAACATTGTTGCATCTTTCATAAACATTGTTGCATCTTTCATAAATGTTAATTTTCATAAACATTGGGGCGAGGCTGTAGGAGGAGGGCGGGGGCTCCCCGGTGCGGGGCGGCGCCGCGCACGGGGGAGGGGAGGGGAGTGATGTACTATGTGTGTCGGTCAGTTCTTATTTTTGTGATGCAAATTATCTATTATAATGTATTAGTTCCTATATGCGATTGCAATTATTTTTTTGTAATTATGCCGAACTTTTACATAATGTTAATTCTCCATGACTCCATGACTCCAGTCCAATCTGCAGGCATCGGCGATGAAGAGAAAAGTAGGGCCAAATACCACTAAGATTAATGCTTTTTTTAAAGCCGAGTGCTTCAAGTGTTAGTGAGGAGGATGTGCAAGTAACAAATCCGAGTCCAGTTAACGCTTCTGATCAGGATATGCAGGACATGATAAATGTTGCGGAACAAGCAGAAGTTATAACCACACCTTATCAGAGAGACCCTGGTAAACGTTGTCAAATTTAGGAGCTCCAACCGGACAAGCAAGATGACGTTCGACATTTTTATATATCTAAGGGAGCATATCAACCGGAGTTTGAAGCAGGAGAATACCCATTTGATGAAAAGTGTAAACACCGTTGGCGATTTCAAAAAGATTAGTACACAAATTTCTGGTGGCTTGAGCATTCAACACACAGTGATAGCACATACTGTTTTCCGTGCTTTCTCTGCTAAAAAAACCTGTTGGCAGACGTGGCCGTGATACATTCTCGGTGAAGGGTTTTAGAAACTGGAAAAAGGTTAACGATGAAAAATTTCTACCCAGCTAATTTTTCAAGTCAAGAATTAGCTCAGTTGGAAAGTCAGCTACTTCATTTTCAACTAGATGTGTGCAACCATCCAGAACTGATGACCTTGACATCTATTGCCGGTTTAACAAAAGGACTAGTTAAAACAGGTAAAGCTTCTTCATATCCAATGGTTGCCGGGTTGCTGCGACTAGTTATCACTCTTCCAATCTCAACGGCAACTGCAGAGTGGGCTTTTTCAGCTATGAAAATTGTCAAGACACGTCGTCGAAGTAAAATGAGAGATGATTTGCTTCGCCATCGCATGATAATTTACATTAAAAAAAATAGCAGCTAAGATGTCTTCCGATGGAATTATTGATATTTTTGATCTTATAGACAATCATAGAGGCCACTTTAAATTAATAGAAATGTAATGATATTTTTATGTCACTTCAGTCTTCAGCAAAACGTTGTTCTATATCCTGTCTCCGCCCCTGCATGCATGCACACAACCACACAATCTCATGAGCAATATTTAATTCATTAAGCACTGGTCATTAGCATTTAGTTAATCACATGGAAAACCAGCCGTCACAGCCATTATCCGAACGGCAACGCAATGTGTTTTATGCAACTATTAGTTAGTGTCTATATGTTAACGCTCTTTTTTTTCTTTACCTTTTCCATGCTTTACTCGAATTGAATTTTTAAGTTGCGGATGCATGCATACAGACCATTCATTCATGCACGTACACTTGTGAACTGCTGCCTTCATACATAAATATAAGGCGTACATAAATATAAGATGATTTGAATATTTCAATAGGGACTAGTACAGACTAGAATGAATGAACAAACGTAAAACACTTGTCGCATTAGTATTTCACTTTTAAAAGAAAAAAAATAAAACAAAATCAAAATACTGAAGTTCTCTAAGAAAGAATGAAACCCTTTAAGAAGAAAGAAAATGAAAAAAAAACTTTCAAAAATTGCACACAATTGGCATTGATATTACCCTTTTTGAAATATGCAAAGAATAAGCATATAATAGTGCATTTTTTGCATTCTACTACAATTTTCACAGTGTAACAAAAATATTGTATTTCCTTTAAGAAGAAAAACAACTAAAAAAATTTTGCGGATAACTTTGCACCGATATTACACTTCATCATAATATGCAAAAATAATCATATAATCATGAAAATTTGGCACATATTATATAGTATTTGTTTGTATATAATTACACTCAGCCAAAAACCCATAAAAACAAAAATAACCAATAAAGAAAAGAAAAAGGGAAAAAGAAAAACCTATAGAAATAGAAAACAAAAATATAAAAGTGAAGTAAAAATACCAATGAAAAAAATAGCGCGCTACAGCAAAATAGCGGCGACCCCAAAATATGCTATTAGCGTGCTATATCGTGCTATAGTGTGCTATTAGCGAGACGTTGTACATCTATATATTTACCGAGGCAATTTTCAATACGCTATAGCGTGCTACTATCGACGCTATAGCGCGCTATTTTTTCGGTGAAAAATACTCTTACATAGGAAAGAAAGTGATATAAAAAACTAAAACAAAATAATGACAAAATTTGCACATAATCTGTACGTAAATTGCGCTTTGTTATAATATGCAAGAATAAACACATAATAGTGAATTTTTTCGCAAAAAGGAATTTTCTAAAGAATGAATGAATTTGTAGCATTGGTATTTGATCCATGGTGTGTCCACTTCTCCGGATCGAAATAATGAATTAGAGGTAAAAAAGTGAAAAAATTTGCACACAGTTTGAACAGAAATTACACATTTTGATAATATGCAAGAATAAGCACAAATAGTGAAATTTCACAAAAAAATCCTAAGTAGGAATGAATTAGAGTTATTGGTATTATCCTTAAAGAATAAAGAAAATGAAATAAAAACTTAAATAAAATTAAAATAGTGAAGTTTTCTAAGAAACAATGAATTAGTGTCATTGGTTTCCCATTAAGAAGAAAGGAACTGAAAATAAAAAAAACAAATAATGAAATATTTTGCAAACAATTTGCATAGAAGTTGCGCATTTTTATAATATGCAGGAATCAAAACTGTGTAATTTTCACAAAAATAAAGTTTCCCGAGAAAAAATGCGGCATTGATATTATTACTAAAGAATAAAGGAAATAAAATAATGCTAAAAACCAAAATACCAAAGTTTTCAAGAAAGAATGAATTAGTAGCTTACGTATTGCTCTTCTAGAAAAAATAAAATGAAATAAAAATTAGAACGCAATCAAAATAATGAGGTGTTCTAAGGATGAATGAATTACTAACATTAATATTACCCTTTAAGAAGAAGAAAATAAAATAGAAATTAAAAAAATCAAAATAGTAAGTTTTCCTAAGAAAAAATAAATTAGTATCATTAGTATTACCCTTTAAGAAGAAACAAAAATAAATTAATTAATCAAAATAAAGAAGAATGAATGAGTAGCATTATTATTTCCCATTCAAAAATTAAGAAATAAGTTTGCAAATCTTGCACACAACTTCGTTCTTAAATTACACTTGTTTAGTTCACAGACAATAATCTTATAGAAGTGTGATTTTCGCACATATTGCAAATTATTTATGTGTGCACATTACACTCACCCAACATTCCAAAAAAATATCCACAAAATAAAAATAAAACCAGCTAACAAAGAGAAAAAGAGAAACGAAAGCTAAAGCACATAAAAACAAAAAAAATATTAAAAAAGAAAGGGGGAGAGTGGAGAGATGGATCACACAGTTAATGGGCTTTGGCCCACAAGGAAATTGTCTGACCCAAATAAAGATCAGTTAATAAAAGAAAGAAGCCCACACAACAACGAACACTGGCAAGGGGAAACGCAACACGAATCTCAAAGAAAAATCTATTGGTCAGAAAATCGTCTGACCCAAAAAGTGAAATTTCAGTTGACTAATAATGTATCTAAAATGAGAAAAATGACTTGCAGAGTTCAGTACATAAAATTGTAGAGGCAGATATGATTCACGACTTCTCGACGCATCGTTGCGTCGTGCACCTCCATGCACTCGCCTAAAAGCCGCCGCCTTCCCAGTGCTCTGGCGGCCGTGGCGAAGAGAAGAGCGCCTGCGCCGGCCGCCACGGGTGACGTCCTCTCCTGGCTGCATGCCGGTGAAATCCGTATGCCGCTTCCGCTGCGTGTCCAGGGGATGGAGCACCGTGAGGTTCTTTCTACTAATTCAGTCAATTGCCATGAATTCGGTTACAAGCTCAAGCTACAGGAGGAAGAGAGAGGGAGATTACAGAAAGGGGAGGAAGAAGATGAAGCCAAGCCTCGGCCGAAGCCGTCGTCCTGATCCAAGCCTGGTCGCTCTTCTGGCCATCTCTCTGTATATATGGTGATCTCCTGCTTCGGCCCAAGCCCAGGAGCAGCTCGTAATCCGACCCATGTAATAAGATAGGTCCAACCTGTAAGGACATATTTATCCCTAAGTGTTTTGGTGATTGATGACAACGTATTTGCGGACTAATCGTGTGCCATGAGTTTTCCAGACACTTCTTTGCTAGGCACAAGACGATTGGGTGCCCCTCGAAGACTGACGAAGACGGCGTCTTTTCTACGTTTCTTTTTGGTGGATTTGAGTCGTAGGAAAGCCGTACTATTAAGAGGGGGTCTGCGTTGGAAAGGTTTGGGTGGAATCATCACGTACACGTCTCCTTTTATCCCCTCCTTCTTCCTTGGAGCTTCCTCCGTTTTTCCTGCCTCCTTTGACTGGCTGTTGTTGTGGTTGCGGTAGTACTGCTCCTGGATCAACGGTAGTACCGTAGGCATCCACGGTAGTACCGCGCGGTGGCGTGATAGTACCGCTGGTGCTCACGGTAGTACCACTCCCCTGGAGCCACACTACCGCTGCCCATCAGGCTAGTGTCGCCCCCTTGCGGTAGTAGGAGCGGATGTAATTTTTTACATCGGCACCTGCCGCGGTAGTACCGCTTTCGTCGTGCGGTAGTACCGCGCTATGCGGTCAGGCAGTAGTACCGCCCCTCGGCAGTACTACTGTGTCGGGTTTTTGCTACTTCCGTTTATTTGGGGAAGTAGGCACGGAAGTTCCCCTTCCTCCTGGTTGGGACTTTTGCTTTGCGGTAGTACCGCATGGGGGGCGCGGTAGTACCGCGCGTGCGAAAGTACCGCCCCCAGCTTGCGTCTATTTCTGTGCTGGGGTCGCGGCAGTACCGTGGGACGATACGGTTGTACCGCACTGCCGTGCGGTAGTACCGCTTGGTTGCAAGCAGTAGTACCGCGCGGCCTTGCGGTAGTACCGCTGGCCGCGGGCTGGTTGGTGGGTAACGGTTGGATCTTTTCCACACACTATATAAAGGGTCTCCTTCTTCCCCGTTGACTCACCTCTTCCACCATTAAAGCTCCATTATTGCTCCAAGCTCCATTTTCGCCCGATCTCACTCCCTAGCCAACCAAACTTGTTGATTTGCTCGGGAGTGGTTGAGAAGGCCCCGATCTACACTTCCACCAAGAGATATTTGATTCCCCCCTACTAATCCCTTGCGGATCTTGTTACTCTTGGGTGTTTGAGCATCCTAGACGGTTGAGGTCACCGCGAAGCCATAGTCCATTGTGGTGAAGCTTCGTGGTGTCGTTGGGAGCCTCCAATTGAGTTGTGGAGATTGCCCCAACCTCGTTTGTAAAGGTTCGGTCGCCGCCTCCAAGGGCACCAATAGTGGAATCACGGCATCTCGCATTGTGTGAGGGCGAGAGGAGATTACGGTGGCCCTAGTGGCTTCTTGGGGAGCATTGTGCCTCCACACCGCTCCAACGGAGACGCACTTCCTCTCAAAGGGAAGGAACTTCGGCAACACATCCTCGTCTCCACTCTTAGTTATCTCATGCCTTTACTTGTGTAGCTTATTTGTTTCCTATATCTTGCTTGCTTGTGTTCCTATTCGTGTTGCATCATATAGGTTGCTCATCTAGTTGTATATCTAGACAACCTACTTTGATGCAAAGTTTAAATTGCTAAAGAAAAGCTAAAAATTGTTAGTTGCCTATTCACCCCCCCCCCCCCTCTAGTCAACCATATCGATCCTTTCACAACCCATGTGATAGGATAGGGGAGGATGCTGACAATCCCCCCTCCATAACTTTCGGCTTGCCCTCAAGCCAATTCCATGTCAAATCTCTAGGATCCCAAGGTGTCTGTATTGCAAACTGAACTCTAAGAAGCATCTCACCCGGATCCCAAGTCATTTGCAAAGCTTGGAAAGTTAGCACACCAGGAACCACAGTTGGAAGCAATGCATGTGGTTGACCCAATGTAGACCAAAGAGTTACTCTTGGAAATATTGAATATTGGGAATTGTAGGCCTCATCGTTACTCACTGAGCAGAGCACCCGAACAATCTTCCATACCATCCAGTCAGAAGCACTGGCAGGTAAAAATTTATAGCTGACCCTCTCAATAGCAGAGCATTTGACATTAACTGACCATGCAATTGTCCATTGAAATTTTTCAGAGCTCGAGAAACTGAGGCATGAGCTAACACTATCTTGCAAGAAGCCATCAATCATCAGCTCAGGACCACAGACTAAGATGTATATTGGGCTTCCGTCAGTAGATGTCAATTTGAGCAACAAAGCAATATGATCGACGATAACTGGGATGAGTACACAACAGCATTCAACAATAGAAAAAGAAGCAACACCACGTGTGCAGTTTACTGCTTGGTTGCAGTGCAGACTATCATGCACATTTTTTGAGAAAACCAGAGTCATTAAGCACAACATCCAAGGGGGCCAGGGCTTGAGCTCCTCCATGGCAACTATAACTTTCTGCAACCTTATATCAGCTCCAGTCAACTTGCTCATGAAATTAATGCCAGTGCAATGTCCCACAGAAATATCATCTGAAACGACAGACAAACAGAAGATCCACTGGACAATAGTCCATTGCAATGGTTGAGAAATAGAGATTGGGGCATCTTCAGTAATGCAAAACTGAAACTCATACTGCAAGTATGCATCACAGAAATGCATAGACCATGTAGTTTTCCATCGGGCAGGCTCACAACAACACTGATACTTCCGTGAGTTCACTCCACTGATAGTAAAAATTCCACTCCTGTCAAGATCTGATATAGCACAAAATGAGTCCCCTAACAGCCATCCAATTTCCCACAAAAGAAAATAAGGATCATAATGTGTATCTCTTTCAGACTTAAACTTGCAGCTACAGTAGTGCCATTGTTGTAAACTGAACTGAATATTGTGGAAGTTTGGCACCGACGACAAAATATGCTGGACATGAATCATATATTGGCTATTGTTGCTCTGTGTAAACAGGAAACATCCCCTCATAGCCAGGAATTTGCACTTGTTATTCTGCCCGTATAATTGATCAGGTGGCTGCGGAGTTTGACTTAACTCAAAACTGGCTACCACATCCAGAGAAAATGAGGGTGGCCACATATGTTTCTCATCCCATTGAAATGGTGGCACAGAAACTAGTGTAGCAGCAGGTTGTAGGGATTCACAGAGAATAAACCGGTGAGATTGAGATGAAGAAAACTCACTAACTGCAATAGCATGCCACAACGAGGAAGTATCCATCTTCAAAGCAAAGCTGTCCTTCTCCTCGGGGTTGTCCTGTTGCTCGGCCATGGCTGTATCAACAATCTCCAACACAGGGGCGATTGCAAGCACCAACGAGGAAGTGTCAAGGTTGTGACCCATCGACAAACATGTTGAAGAGGCGATGGTGAGATCGATGTTGCACAATGTCGGGGCAGCCAAAATAGGTGTTGATGAGAGATTCTGCAACACAGTGCCACATCTGGACGACACCACATAGCCTGCTATGCTGCCGTTGGGACTGTTGAGCACCAGTGTCCACATGATGGGTGGTGAAGTGAGGATGACAACCATGCTTGCCATGGAAGTCGTTGCCACGCTGCTGATCTCCGAGTGCACCTCACACGTAGCAGGAACGACACTGGCCGAGGATGCCAGTAGTGCTCCTATAGGAGTGGGTGTGTCCCTCGTTGCTTCGTTGTCTTCTCTTGAGCACTCGGTCGAGCACTTGGTGGGCATGGCAAGGGCAAGTTCTGAAGCATCTGAGACGGACACGACTGCCATGCAGGTGGAGGTGGAGTAGGATCGTATGGGGACACAACGAGGTTGGATAGGGGCACCTTGTTGACATGGGTGGTGCTGGCGACGGGGTAGAGGCCCAACGTCGAACAGGTGACGGGCGTCTCAAGCACCTGGTCCGCCTCGCTCTGCATGGTGGACGCAGGCACGCCGATGGGACCCGTGGACACTGGAGGAGTGGTGTCTAGTGCCGCACTGCTGTCTCCTCCTGGGCTCGTCGAGCAGTTGGAGGCCGACGTGACGAGGGAGGTGACGCCGCATGATGCGGGGGCGGCGGAAGTCGCGCTCGACACGGAGATGCCCCTGGCCGCTGCCGCTGCTACTAGAGCAGGGTTAGTGGAGGAGGCGGCAACCTCCGATTCATGGGAACCGTCGGTTGTGATGCCGCTGCTCGAGACGCACAGAGGCTTGGCCGAGCGTGTTGTTGACGAAGTCGAAAACGCCAGGTCGGGGCCGTGCTTGGCGTCGGGGAAGACATGGCCCAGATCACGGGCTAGTTGGACCCTGAGTACCTCATACGTCGCCCGACCTTCCGGCGAGAGGCTCGCCAGGAGCTCTGCGCGCCACCGTGAGTCCATGGAATTGATTGGGAAAATTTTTGAGTGGATTTTTGGTGCAGAATCGAATGGCTCTGATACCAGTTGTGAGGTTCTCTCTACTAATTCAGTCAATTGCCATGAATTTGGTTACAGGCTCGAGCTATAGGAGGAAGAGAGAGGGAGATTATAGAAAGGGGAGGAAGAAGATGAAGACAAGCCTCGGCCGAAGCCGCCGTCCTAATCCAAGCCTGGTCGCTCTTCTGGCCATCTCTCTGTATATATGGTGATCTCCTGCTTCGGTCCAAGCCCAGGAGCAGCTCATAATCTGGCCCATGTAATAGGATAGGTCCAACCCATGTGATAGGATAGGGGAGGATACTGACAAGCACCCTCGTCTTCGATCCAGCCTTTGTCACGGTGCACAGATCGTGCCACGCCGAGCCGCTTGTCGTCTTGAGTTGCTAGCACGGAAACCATCGTTGCACGGAAACCCGGACATGGACGGCAATGTTGTAGGGACGATGAAAGGTATATTCGGCACCAACCGCACCATGTTGGCATCCACGAGCATGGACGGCCTCGTCTTGGTCACCGACACCAAATCCGGCGGTGTCCGTGTGATTGATCCGGCCAAAGGTAAGGTGCTCCTGGAGTGCCCAAAGAAGATGCACGGCTGTTAGACTATACTGTATTGGGCTACACTTGTATTATACGTAGCACATACGATGACTAGCTTAGGTGGATCGTGTTGCCGGTTGAGGCTTGTTAGTGGCACACAATCCCAGGTTATGGAGCTCCCCACGATCGCCAGGCTGTGGCGTCGAACTGTACTTATACTCCCTGCCGAGTGCATAATGAATGTGTGATGATCTCTCTCCCTAATCTCATTCCCAAACATGGTGTCAGATACCTTTGACAAGCACAATCCTTTTGTGCCCGTCTCTGATCCTGCTTCCGCTGCCATGGAGGACGCCGGCAATCCCGCTGCCCTCCACGCTACTCCTTTGGCCAACGCGCCGCCTGCTGCCGTGGCTACCGCTGACGTGCCTGCTGCTCATGTGGCCATGGCAGCATCGCCGCCGGCGCTCCTTGCTCCCGCAGTCGTGGCCGTCGCCCCAACTGCCTCGACGCCGGCCTTCTTCCCCTCGTCGGTTCTTCAAACCGTCGACATCCGCCGCCATGTCCCCGTGACCCTGGACCTCCTCGCCGGCAACTACACCCAATGGCGCCGCCACTTCGACACCATCATCGACATGTTCGGGCTGCGTGTTCATGTCGATCCCGAGGCGGTTCCTCGTCTCGACATCCCGGAGTGGCTCATGGCGGACCACGTTGTCGTTCACTGGCTCTACACCACCATCTCGCCGGAGCTGCTCGACGCGGTGATGGACCCCGAGGACACGGCCCTTGCCGTCTGGACCGCCATCGACATCATCTTCCGCGACAATCAGCTCGCCCATGCCGTCTACATCGACGCCGAATATCACGCTGCTGTCTAGGGCGACCTCACTGTGATGCAGTACTGCACCAAGCTGAAGGTCTTCGCCGACCAGCTCCGTGACCTGGGGCAACCGGTGACGGAGACCCGCCAGGTTTTCCATCTCCTGCGCGAGCTCAACCGCCAGTTCCACTCTGTTATTCCACACATTACCTCCCAAGTGCCGCTCCCGTCATTCCTTCAGGTCCGCTCTTTCTTTCTTCTGGAGGAACATCGTGCAGAGCAACGGCTCGTCTGCAGTCCACGCACGCACTGGTTGTTGGGCGTGGCAGCGCTCCCACGCTGCCCCCTGCGCCCGTCCCCAACACACCGGCGCGAGGGCGTCCCCGCCGCCGTGGGCGCGGCAAGGGCGGTTCCGGTGGCCCCGTCAACACCAACAACGCCGCCGCCCGTCCTCCTACAGTTCCTGCTCCAGCCCCGGGCGCCAGCTCCTGGACTGGGCTCGTTCAGGCCTGGCCGATGGCCTGGCGTGCGCCCGGTGCTAGCGTGCTTGGTCCGCGCCCCGGCACCCACCGCAGCAAGCAATGTACACTGCCCCAGCGCCGTACGCGCCTCCGCCGTATGGCTACGGTGTGCCTGGCAGTCCACCGAGTGGCTACGGCCCACCACCTGCCTACAACACGCTCGGTGCGGGGCCGTCCTCCACGCCCGCCCCCGCATGGGACATGTCCTCCTTGCAGGCTGCGCTTCACAGCGCCACCGTCGGTCCCTCCTCCTCCGGCACGACGCCGGAATGGTACCTGGACTCCGGCACCGCCTCCCACATGTCTTCGTCCCCTGGTAATCTTCTCTCTATTCGTCCCTCTCACTCCACCGCTCACGTTGTCATCGGCAGCGGTGAGTGCCTACCCATCACACACGTCGGCGCCGGCTCGCTCATTACGGGCACGTCGCCTATTCAACTGCGTAATGTCATTGTCTGCCCCTCTCTCATTAAAAACCTTCTCTCTGTTCGTCAACTCTGTCGTGAAAATCCAGTTTCAGTTGAATTTGACGCTTGTGGTTTCTCTGTCAAGGATCTTCGAACCAGGGCGGTGATCCTCCGATGTGATTCTGGCGGTGACTTGTATCCCGTGGGTCGTCCGTCGTCGCCTCGCTCGTCTTTTTTCGCTGGTGCCGTCACCTCTGAGCTATGGCACCAACGGTTGGGACACCCCGGGCGGTCGGCGCTCCGCCATGTTGCGGCTGAGCTACCTCCTGTGTTTTGCAAGTCTAGTCTGCATGTGTGCCATGCTTGTCGTGTTAGCAAGCACACACGGCTTCCCTTTCAGTCATCAACTAGCTTTAGCATGTTTCCTTTCCAGATTTTGCATCTCGATGTATGGACATCACCAGTTGTAAGCATCTCAGGATATCAATTCTATTTAGTTTTGCTTGATGATTACATTCACTATGTCTGGACGTTCCCGCTTAAGCACAAGTCTGAAATTTTCTCCATTCTTACTGACTTTTTCGCCTATGTTCAGACGCAGTTTCAGCTGCCCATCCTCGCACTCCAGACTGACAACGGGCGGGAGTTCAACAACTCCTCTGTCCGTGCTCTCCTTGCACGCCATGGCACTCACTTTCGTCTCTCCTGTCTCTATACAAGTCAGCAAAATGGGGAAGCCGAGCGCATGCTCCGCACGCTCAACAATGGTGTGCGCACCTTGTTGTTCCATGCTCACATGCCGGCACGCTTCTGGGCCGAGGCACTCAGCACTTTCACCTACGTTATGAATCGCCGTCCCTGCCTTGCTAGTGCACCGCGATCGCCCCATGAACTGCTGTTTGGGGTCGCGCCAGACTACTCCACTCTCCGCGTGTTCGGTTGCCTTTGCTTCCCCAACCTCACCTCCACTTCGCGGCACAAGCTCGACCGTCGCTCTACCGCATGTGTTTTCCTCGGCTATCCTCCGGATCACCGTGGCTATCGGTGCTTCGATCCGGTCTCGCTGCGTGTCTTCACGTCCCGTCATGTCATCTTTCACGAGCACGTCTTCCCCTTCGCGTCTTCGTCTGACATGCCCACCAACTCCCCATCGTTGCATGCCCCATCACCCTCGGTTTTGCAGGTGCTGCTTGTCGCCGCGTGCCCGCCCGTGCCCCCGTCATGCCCACCCACCAGCACAGGGGCGTGCGCGCCACAACAAGGGGCAAACTCCACTACTGGGTGTGCTCCCGGCGACTCCTCTGCCTCGCCATCGTGCCCATCCTCGCTGCATTCGAATGCGGCGGGTGGGTCGTCGGTCCGCTGCTCCCCCAGCTCTGCGGCGACTATGACTGACAGCTCTTCCACGCGCTCGTCTACGGTCACTCCTGTCACCTCGCCGCCATTGGCCCCCATGCCGGCGCCCCCTCAACCCATGGTGACCCGCGCGCAACGCGCCATCTTCTGGCTGAACCCACGCTACTACGACGCCGCTGCTGCAACAACCACGCTGGCCATCTCACCGGTGCCTTCCTCCGTTCGTGTTGCCGTTCGCGACCCGAACTGGCTCGCAGCCATGCAGACGAGTATGATGCCCTGGTTCGCAATCGAACTTGGGAGCTCGTGCCTCGTCCTCCCGGAGCTAATCTCATCACCGGAAAGTGGGTTTTCAAGCATAAACACGACGCCAACGGGGCCTTGGCACGCTACAAAGCGCGCTGGGTCGTGCGGGGGTTTCGCCAACGCGCTGGCATCGACTACGGGGAGACTTTCTCGCCGGTTGTCAAGCCGGCCACCATTCGGACGGTGCTCACCATTGCTGCCTCGCGTGGTTGGGCCGTACATCAGCTCGACGTCTCCAACGCCTTCCTCCACGGCACACTCGAGGAGGAGGTCTACTGCCTCCAGCCCGTCGGTTTCGTCGACCCCTACCATCCTCAGCACGTATGTCGCCTCTCAAAATCCCTATATGGGTTGAAGCAGGCGCTGTGTGCCTGGTTCCTCCGATTTGCCGGCTTCGTCAAGACGATTGGCTGCCTGGCCACGCGCTTGGACTCCTCTCTATTCACATATCGTCATGGCGCGGACACGGCATTTTTGCTTCTCTACATCGACGACATTGTGCTCACGGCCTCCTCGCCGGGCGTCCTCCAGCGCGTGGTTGCTCGCCTCACCGGTGAGTTCGCCATGAAGGACCTGGGTGCGCTCCACTTCTTCCTCGGCATTCGAGTGTCGCGCACCCCAGCTGGCTTCTTCTTGTGCCAGCAGCAGTACGCTGAGGAGGTACTGGACCGTGCAGGCATGAACACATGCCGCGCCTCGCCGACGCCCATCGACACCAAGGCCAAGCTGCCCGCTGCCGACGGGCCGCGCGTCACCGACCCCTCTGCCTACCGGAGCATCGCCGGAGCGTTGCATTACCTTACCATCATGCGGCCAGAGCTTGCATATGCCGTGTAGCAAATCTGTTTGCACATGCATGACTCGCGCGAGTGTCATCTCGCCTTGGTCAAGCGCGTGCTCCGGTACATGCGCGGCACGCCAGCTCTTGGGCTTCATCTTCGCGCCTCCGCCATGCTGGATCTGCAGGCCTTCACCGACGCGGACTGGGCGGGCTGCCCTGACACCCGCCGCTCGACACTACTGGAAAACAGGTTATTAATGGCGCACCTATTTTGGCTACTAATGGCGCACATTAGGTGCGCCATTACTAGCACGCCATTAGTAAGTTTTAGTAATGGCACACATTTGGTGCGCCATTACTATCCCAGACAGTAATGGCGCACCTAATAATGCGCCATTACTAACCCTTACGTGCGCCATTAGTAATAAAGCCAAGTGCGCCACTAGTAACCTTAGAGGTGCGCCACTAGCTAAAAAGTTAGGTGCGCCATCAATAAAGGCTGAAATGTGCCACTAATAGTATATTTGAAAAACAAAAAAATACAAATTTAAAAAAAAACAACCTATAAGAAAAAATAATTTAAAAACAAAAAATGAAATAGAACCATAATTTTTATTATAGCAAGAATATTACCATGTCTTTACAAGTATCCAATAAAAAGAAAATTGCACAGAAATAAAACAAAATCCAATAACTAATCTTCTACTCCCTCCGTCCAAGAATACCTCTGGCAAGGGGAGGAAATTTTGAACTGAAGTGCATTTTACATTACAACCCGTCATATTTCAAATCAAAATCAATCGAGTCCACGTCCGATCGGTAGCAGTGCCTCGTCCTGGCATCGAGGAGAGCCAGAACTCATCTCTTCGGTAGCTCGTCACCACCCTCCCGGCAGCCTCCGACATCACATACCCACCCTCCCGGCGTCGATCAACTGCTTTGAGGTAGCAGATTCCTCCTCTGTGTCTGCTCCTGCAATTAACACTTTGAATGCAATTAACAATTTGAATGTTAATAAGAGGCAAAGACAAGATGGATCAGTATATAACAATGGAGTACATGCACAATTAGATGTTCAAGCTGTTTAATGTCACTCCCATCATCACAATTTCATCTCAGGAAATGGAGTAGAATAGATTTAAGCATAGTGGGAGAACTTGGTGATGTGAGCGAAGCAAACTGCCTACATTCTAGAGATAGAGGAATATAGATATTGTTCCATACGAGTCTGCAAACTTACAATATAGGACTATATAGGTAGCCCTGTCATTGCCAAAAAACAAATATCACAGGCAGGCAGGGATTCTAGAAATAGAGACCAACCAGAATTAACAAGATGACACAGGCCAACAACACAACACACTCGTGTAGTTTTAAAGAGCAGTGAACCCTTGATAATATGGAACGACAACATATAAAGCCCATTCATTGTCAGTAAAGTAAATCTGTGTGTGCCGGACTAGCAGGACTGGATTTAACCGAACAATTAATCACAGCGCACTACTGGACCTTAAAAGAGTTAGCTAGCTAGGGGGGAGGGGGAAGTAAAACTAAAGCGTTGTTGGGTTAATCCAACAAATTTGCGATACGGACAGAGTTAATCCATTGGAGTCAGACTTGTTCGTCACCAAAAAATACATGCAAGTTACTAACTTGCTAGCGGACCAAGAAGCTACATGAGGTGATGCATTTGTGACACCCTCTGTTTCATCCAAACTAGTGTAAATGGATTTGAGCAACCCTAAACCGTGTGCGTACTGTATGGGCGGCCAAATCTGAAGGCATAGGCGGATGGGAGCAGCTTCTCTTTCTCCCCCTTGACCAAATCAGGTCAGAGACACAAATGCTCAGGAATCAGATCTGGAGATGGAAAAAGAGCTAAGGTAGCAGCAACAGGAGAGGATACCTTCCATGGCGTGCGTGGTCCTGGTGGGGAAGGGGAAGGAGCAGCTTCCATGGTGTTGTCCTCCTTCCTACAGAGATGAGACCTCTCATGGTGAGAAGTCCATGGAAGAAGGAGGAGCATAGGGGTCCGGTGTTGTACCTCGTTCCTGCGGCATGCACGCTAGGGTTTCGGGCGCGAGGCATGGCTGCTGGCAGGTCGGACTTCCATGGCCGGCCTCGAGGACCTCGGTGGTCGCGGCCCAGGTGGACGGCGGCGCGCCGAAGCGCAAGGACCCACCCACCCACCCGATGTGGATCTGGGACCTTCCCTTCCCGATCCGCGGATGGGAGAGAAGGTTCTCGATCTGCGGATGGGAGAGAAGGTGGGGGGCGCGGGAGAGGATGGAGCGGGGACGGCGGCGGATCCACCACTCCCAGATCCAGCGCCGATGCTGCCTTTCGATCCGTCGCCGCCGAGCTCGGGCTCCTTAGCTGCGACTGCCGCGAGGAGGCGCGAAGGGGACCGAAGAGAGAGGAGGGCAAGGGCCGCCGCGCAGGAAGAGGAGGGAGCACTAGGAGGCAGCATGGATCGGGGCCGGGGCGAGGCCGAGAGACGTGTGTGCGTGGGGTGAGGGAGAAGAGGATAAGGTTTCCGTGAGAGAGAGAGAGGAGAGAGATGGTGGGCGGTCGGGCTGCGGCACTTGCCTACAAAACCACAATGGCGCACTGCATGGAAAAGTGCGCCATTAGTATCAAAAATAGCAATGGCGCATCAAAGGAAAAGTGCGCCATTACTGTGTCCAGAAGTGAGTCAAAGCTTGGTCAAACATAGTAGTGGTGCACTTTTTACTAGGTGCGCCATTAATAGTTTTGCAAAAAAAGAATAAAAAATATAATTAAAAAAACAACATTAGTGGCGCACTTTCCGACAGGTGCGCCATTACTAGCTACAACTAGTAATGGCGCACTGTGTCTGGATGCGCCATTAGTATGTTTGGACAGGCGCACTAGTTCAAAAAAAAATTGATACTAATGGCGCACCCTGGGCCAGGTGCGCCATTAGTAGTTTCAACTCTAATGGCGTATCAGAAGGTGGTGCGCCATTAGTATATACTAATGGCGCACCGCTTGTCTGGTGCGCCATTAGTGTCAATCCCATCTATAGCCCTTTTTCTAGTAGTGCGACGTCCGGCTTCTGCGTCTACCTCGGCGACGCACTCGTTTCCTGGTCGTCCAAGTGCCAGGCGACCGTGTCGCGCTCTAGCGCGGAAGCTGAGTACCGCGGCGTGGCCAACGCCGTGGACGAGTGCGTTTGACTCCGGCAACTTCTCGGCGAACTCTTCGCTCCCGTCCACAAGGCCACACTGGTGTACTGCGACAATGTCTCTGCGGTGTACTTGTCTGCCAATCCAGTTCATCACAGGCGGACGAAGCACGTGGAGCTCGACATTCACTTCGTGCACGAGCGTGTTGCTCTCGGCGAGTTCCGCATCCTACACATCCCCACGCGATAGCAACTTGCCGACATCATGACCAAGGGCTTGCCGTCGGACGTTTTCTCGGAGTTCTGATCCAGTCTTTGCGTCGCCCCCGACGACGTCACGACTGCGGGGGGTGTTAGACTATACTGTATTGGGCTACACTTGTATTATACGTAGCACATACGATGACTAGCTTAGGTGAATCGTGCTGCCGGTTGAGGCTTGTTAGTGGCACACGATCCCAGGTTATGAAGCTCCCCACGATCGCCGGGCTGTGGCGTTGAACTGTACTTATACTCCCTGCCCAGTCCATAATGAATGTGTGGTGATCTCTCTCCCTAATCTCATTCCCAAACAACGACGACGCTGACAGTACTGTTGACGCCATCTTAGGTTTCGGAGGCGCCGTCCCGTCCGGCGCGTACAAGAAGGTGCTCCGTCTCATGACCGACGTACCTTATCGCTGCGAGATACTCAACTTAGGAGGCGACACCGGCGGATGGAGACCGTCGATGTCGCCCCCAATTTGTTTCCGCTGCAACCGAAACTTCTCCGTCTCTCTCAACGGCGTCATGTATTTCTTGTCCTCGTGGCATAACAATGACAGCTTGCTTTGCTTCGACACCGAGAACGAAGCGTGGAGGCGGGAGATCGAAGGCCCACGAGGCCCGGTGCATTGGACAACGGCCCGCCGCATAACCGAGCTCAGTGGTGCTGTATGCAAGGTTGTGCTGGAGCAGCCCAAGAACTATTACGGACCAGCGAGCTATCTCGGACGTGCCAACATCTGGCTCTTAACCAATTCAGGCAATTTCTCAACAAAAAAAAACCCAATTCAGGCAAAAAGACATGGATCAAGGCGTACACGATCCCTGTTTCCCCATACACCTATGAATGTATTCCTTTGAGGGTGACACCTGACGGTGGTAAACTGATCTTCTACTCCATGTCTTTTTGCCTGAATTGGTTAATGGTGGTAAACTGATCAAGGAGTACTATTTTAGCCACGAACAAGGAAAAGTACTTCAAGTCTACGATCCTCACACGGAAATGTGCACGACAATGCGTAAGCTAGTCTACATCGTCAAAAACATTGGCGTCTGCAGCTTGCGCTTGGACCGTTTCATCCCGGCCACTAGCTAGTTAATGCTTATGTAGCTGAGATCACTTTTTAAGTGCTTTTTCTATAACTAGTAAGCATGTACGTGCAACGCACGTCTCGACTAATACTATTTGTTTCAAGATTGATCACAATATGAATCCTTTATTGAACAATCTATTTCAAGATTGAAGCATGAAAGAAACAAAAAGTAATCCAGATAAATTTAATAATATGTTTCTACCTAACCAATTTGAATACCCTCTTTTCTCGAGAAAACAATCTAAATACTATTTTGTATGGCATGAATAAAATTTAGAAAGCAAACTTTCTAATTTTCCATTTATTTAGAAATAAACAAAAAGACATACAGACATGAGCACAGCAAGGACGCCCACACAAGAGATGGTGGTGCCAAGAAGAGCCATCTCTGAAGCTACTTTTCTATTGAAAAATCCCACACACTACCCTGAATCTGCGGCATGTTAGCAAGATCACGCTCGGTTCCAGCAGATACGGGATCTGATTAGAACAAATACTCCCAAGAGCGACCAAAATTTAGATGAAGTTCCAAGAAGACCAAGTTTTTGTAGACCGTGGCATTCAATGACAGCCTCCCCCTCTCCATGTTTAAGACAAATGACAGGAGATTTCTGCGGGAGCAGGACACCAATAAACCATCAACATAGTACATATATTTCTTCCAAGACAAGATAAATGATCAACTACTTGGCTCCTCTGTAGTACCCACTTCATATTACAAAAATAACACCAATAGATTATTTAACTTATAAGAGAAAACAAACAACACATGAAAACAATAAATAGCTGATGAGCAAGTCTCCTAAAAATCACAATACGCTTTCAAATTTTCTTGTCTAAGGCGGTTACAAATTTTATAGGGATGCCGAGTCGCTTCTCCTCTTGTTTCTCTTCTGTACTCTCCTGGTGCAGCACCATGCAGGATGCGAACCGATTGGACACGGCTGTATTGCATGGAGAGGGTGCCGACAATCTATTTCTCAAATCCGATGGGATAGAGTTTTATAGAAATACAACAATAAGATTCCATGCCATGGCAGGAAGCAGTCAATGTAACAAAAATTTCTTGTCGTTCTTTCTAGTTTTGGTGGCTGCGAAAAGCATAATATGACCATGACTAAAAGATCTTTCAATAGGAAAATGGAGTAATGAACCACAGAGATATTAAGGAAAGAAACTATGCGACGATGATATACCTCATGAGACCGCGCTGCAATATCTAAATGTTTGGTGGAAATTCAGGTTATCTAAGACAATTTTCTCAGCAATGATATAAATGAATGGATTAGATA
This sequence comes from Triticum dicoccoides, assembly GCF_002162155.2. NCBI lineage: Eukaryota > Viridiplantae > Streptophyta > Magnoliopsida > Poales > Poaceae > Triticum > Triticum dicoccoides. The sequence continues at coordinate 40,851,896 of NC_041390.1, read as the reverse complement.
CTTGTTTCCCGAATCTACCTTGCCGACTAAATGAACCTACATTTTTGTAACCTTAAAGGAACATAGAGAAAAAGCACAACCACTAACTTAACAGTTGCCCAAGAATATGGAGGGATAAAGCGGAATAGAGAATTGGGAATCAACCTAATTGGGAAAAGGTAACAAAAGGGATAGGTGGAAGTAGTGGAGAAAGTGCTAGTCAACACTTGATGCATAAAATAGAACATGATAGAACAACATCTGAATCATGAATGTAATCCAAAATCTATATTTTATAAAGATATGCCCAACTCCTCAATAGTTGGTTAAACATTAGGATAAAATGCTAGAAGTCTTTATAAGATATTAAAAGCAGAATGAACCACATCTACCAGAAAAAAGGCTTTCATATCAACATCCTTGCAGAAAACGCAACCTAATACTCCATGTATAAGTAATCAAACAATTATCATGCAAAAAGCTAAACAAACCCAACAAGGGGATAATATAGATCCACTGGTAGAAAAAGGGCCTATAGTCCCGGTTCGTAAGGGCCTTTAGTCCCGGTTCCTGAACCGGGACTAAAGTGTCGGTACTAATGCCCTGTACCTTTAGTCCCGGTTCAATCCAGAATCGGGACTGATGGGCCTCCACGTGGGCAGTGCGCAGAGCCCAGGCAGGAGACCCTTTGGTCCCGGTTGGTGGCACCAACCGGGACCAATAGGCATCCACGCATCAGCATTTCTGTGGCTGGGGTT
>NC_041390.1:40844384-40850878 GCF_002162155.2 Triticum dicoccoides | reverse complement strand
TTGGGGGCTTTGGGGGGTTAATTTAGGTGTTTCATATATTGTGTTAGCTAGCTTTAATTAATAGAGAGAAGTGTCCTCTCTTATGTCCGTGCTTGGTCGACGCTACGTACTATACATACGTATAGAAAGGACTAGACACGCTAGTTAGCTAGTAAGCAAACGAAGGAAACAGAAGATTGTCATGAACATATATGCATACAGAGAGAAGTGATATCGACCACCTCTCCTTCTCCGAGAGATTGGTCGAACAACAAGTTCTCGTATATCTATCCGACACTACCAGCTACATATATACAATAATTATCTCTTACAAATATAATCATACGGACTCATGGTCCACATAGTATTCTCCGTCTTCAGTGATCACTTGGTCAAGAAAGAATGCCGCCAATTCCTCTTGAATTGCTCGCATGCGAGCTGGTGCTAGGAGTTCATCCCGCTTCTGAAACATCTAATTTGAAGAAGGGGGTCAATACATATATATATGAATGAATGAAACTCAATACAAATGATGGTAACAAAATAAAATTGTGAATGTTGTTATTTACGTACTTCATATTGTTCGTCAGAGTACCTGCCCCGCTCACAGGTCGTGTGGCGGATGGACTCGCAGACGTAGTATCCACCGGAATCATTCCCTTTTTCCTGCCACAACCACTTTATAAGAAATAGAGGTCAATCAAACTGATAAGCAAGAATGCTAAATGGTATTGATGAAACTAGCGCTTGAATCACTAGGAGATGCGCGGAACATGCTACTATAGTACTTACTTTCGGGTGTCTAAATTCCAGCTCCTTCGGCAGTCCCGGAACTTTTCTGGTGAATTTTCTCCAAACCCTGTCGGACAAAGAAAACAATTACTTGATATCAGGAAATGAACAAAGTTGCTGATATGGTGGATAATGATTGATTTAACTTACTTCTTGAGGATTTCAGTCATGTCCGCATACTCCTGGGGATCTTTTCGTTTAGAGTCCAAGACGGTTACTACTCCCTGCTCAAGCCTAATCTCTAGGAGAATATAGTGGAAACTGCACACGCGTGCATAACTCATCAATTACATTACTATAACCTGGACTAATATATAAGGGAAACCGAATATGCACAAGACAGTAACACTCACTTGAAGTTGTAAGGAAAGAGTATTATATCTTTGTTTTCATTTTTTTGAATGATCATAGCAAGTTGGCCTCGGTATCTCCGGGACGATGTTGAACCTCAGTTGCATCTATGAGATATGTGTTAACGAACCCAATATCGCCGATTTGTCTTTTCTTCAATTCAGCGATCTTCATTCTGCATAATATAGTGAGGATAATTAAAAATACATGCAATGAAAGAGATGAGCTATATAGAGAGACTTAATGACAGAAGTAGTAGTACTTATAGACAGTAGCAGGTGATCGTTGTTTTATCGAGGGCCAATTGATTGAAAAACTGATAGAACTCCTCAAATGGAATAGGCAACAGTTCAATTCCAACAAGGTCATGCTCCGGTTTAACTCTCGCATACAAAGTACTCCTCCCCCCAGACTCTCTGCAGATTTTCAAGTACCAATCATGTAATCTTCGCATCATCGTTGTTAAAGATTTTTCATCTTTGACGAGAGGCTTCCCGTACTCGTATCTGTGTATCTGCACCTCCATGGGATCATAATGTACATCGTCGGGCAGGTAATCGTCAACATTGCCATAACCGGGCACCATCCTCGGATCGACAATGTCGCTAGGCACCTTGAGGGGGGGCACGATTGCTTCGCTTGTTCGCCGAGCTGGGCAATTTGTTTCCCAGCTGCTCGTCGTTCTTTCAGCCTTTGATCACTGACTGTACTTCCCGACCGCTCCACTTTGGCCCATGTCTTTGCAATAATGCGCTCATAGTTGCCTTTCGGCGGAGACTTGGGTGGTTCTGCCAGGGCAGCCAGAGTGCGCTTCACTTTCACCGGATCTACCTTCTCCTCCGGAGGTGGATGTCTCTTTGCTCTTAACCCTTGAAACCAGTTATCCACTTCGGTTCGCGCAATCTCGGCGTTCTCCTCTGGGGTCCTCTCATATGGTAACTTCTGTGGAGTCTTCAGAGAAGGACCGAATCTGTATGTCCTCCCGCCTCTGGTTGTACTGCTAGACGCCGACCGAGCAGACGGAGCGGTTGTCTTCTTTACTTGCTTACGAGGCGGAGGAGAAGGACTACGACGCACTGTAGCAGCTGGAGCGGCGGCAGGTCTCTTTCGCCCTTGCTGACGAGGCGTAGAAGGAGGAGGCTGGCTGCTCGGGCGCGTCGGCGCAGGCGGAGAAGGAGGCGGAGTGCCGCCACGCGCCGGATAAGGAGCCAGCCGAGGGCCCTGATCGTCACTTGCCGGAGGAGGAGGCGGTGGAGGAGGCGGAGTGCCCTGACTCCCCGGAGGAGGAGGAGGAGGAGGCGGAGGCGTCCAGTTCGGAAGGTTGATGAGCTCCTTCCGCCATAGGCATGGAGTCTTCAGAGCAGACCCCAGCCGAGTCTCCCCTTCACCGGTAGGGTGGTCAAGCTGGAGGTCCTCAAATCCCTCCGTTATTTCATCCACCATCACCCTAGCATATCCTTCTGGAATTGGCCGGCAATGAAAAGTTGTGCCGGGTTCAGTAGGATAAACAGAGCCAACAGCCGCCTTGACCTTCAAATTCATCCATTGCGTCATAAGGTGGCAATTTTGAGACTCCGTGATAGCATCCACGGGATAGCTGGCAGGAGCCATCAAGGCATGCTCCGGCTGAAGCAGCTCGGTGGAAGCCACGCTCCTTCTACGCTGAGATGGCGGGGTAGCTTCGGGGAAGGCTTCGGCAGTACATTTGCTGCGATTTGCTTCTCGTTCCTCTATCGCGTCTACCCTTGCTTGCAGCGCCTGCATTTGGGTCTGTTGCACTTTTTTTCCTCCTCTCATGGGATTTGTAACCGCCTGCGTCTGGAAATCCAACCTTCCACAGAATGGAGCCTGGCGTGCCTCGTGTCCATCCAGGGTGCTCAGGATTCCCGAGGGCCATTGTGAGCTCGTCGTTCTCTCTGTCTAGAAAGAACTTCCCTTGCTGCGCTGCTTCGATATACTGCTTAAGCTTCCTGACTGGTATGTCCATTTGATCGTTCGTCCAAATGCACTTCCCTGTTACAGGGTCCAAGGTTCCGCCAGCCCCGAAGAACCAAGTCCAGCAACGGTCTGGCCAGCTAATTGTCTCTGGTTCGATCCCTTTATCAACCAGATCATTCTCAGTCTTGGCCCACTTAGACCGGGCTATGAGGTAGCCACCTGACCCCGTGCGATGGTGAAGCATCTTCTTCGCAGCATTTTGCTTGTTTGTCGCCGACATCTTCTTACTCTTTTCCGATGTCTTGTGGGCCACAAATGCGGGCCAGTGATCTCTGATCTTCTCATATCTGTCCTTGAATTCTGGTGTCTCATTATTTTCGACAAACTTATTCAGCTCTTTCTTCCACCTCCTGAATAGTTCTGCCATCCTCTTAAGAGCAAAAGACTTGATTAATCGCTCTTTAACTGGGTTCTCTGGATTATCCTCTGGCGGTAGGGTGAAATTTGACTTCAGCTCAGTCCAAAGATCATTTTTCTGCATATCATTGACATAAGACACCTCTGGGTCTTCTATAGCCGGCTTAAACCATTGTTGGATGCTTATCGGGATCTTGTCCCTAACCAGAACCCCGCACTGAGCAACAAATGCATTCTTTGTCCGGAGGGGTTCAATCGGTTGGCCGTCGGGCGCGATTGCTATGATCTGAAACTTTTCATCCGAGCTCAACTTTTTCTTTGGGCCTCGTCTCTTTACCGAAGTTGTGCTCGATCCGGAGGGCTAGAAAAAAGAACAAAGACTTAATTAATATGTGTACATACCAAAACAATGAATGCATCAATCAGCTAGTCAGCACAGGCTTAACTAATATATATACCTGGCCGGACTCGGTTTGGTCACCGGAGCCGTCATCACGGTCTCCTTCTTGCACCGGCATTGGGTCACCGGAGCCGTCCTCATGTTCTTCTTCTTGCACCGGCATTAGGTCACCGTAGCCAGCTTCTTCACCCTCTCCTTCCAGACCATCGGTGTCGTTGAGAAACAACGAGACGGCATCACTTCCTTCTGCGATTATGTCCCTCAACAACGCTTCTTTTGCTTCATCTCGGGCGGTGTCCATAGTTTCTACAAATATTTACAACATGGCAATTATTATTCAAACATGACAGATGGATATATTAGTGCCAAACGTAGAACTAGCTACCTAATCATAGTAAGGAATCATATATATTAATTAGTGGCCTCGACCCCCCCCCCACGTGTTGAAGCTATCGGGAGGGGGTATATATCGACAACGACGACACTACATCTATACTTCTCCTCTTTTTTTTCTTCCTCTTCTTTTTTATCCTGTTCTTCCCCTCATGTTCGAGAGGATCGTCGAGGGGTCGGAAGGTTGCCTAGTGTCAAAGGATTCAACTAAACCATGTCTTCATCATTAGGCGAAAGTAACATGTGCATGATGGTACGAAGCTCTCCAAAGTTATTTTGGAACGGAGTCCCAGATAAGATAATTCGCTTTTTGGTACAAAGTTCAGCAACACCTTCCAAATATCGTTATTTGGAAGGCCTTTGCTGAAATTCATACAAAAAGGCAAATTATCCTATCCGGGACACCATTCCAAAATAACTTTGGAGGACTTCGTCATGCCCTGGTTACTTCCGGCTAATGATGAAGCCATGGATTTCTTCAATACTTTGACACTAGGAAAGTAACAGGCGCATGATGGTACGGAGTCTACAAAGTTGTTTTGGAACGGAGTCCTGGATAGGATAATTCGCTTTTTCGTACAAAGTTCAGCAAGAGCCTTCCGAATATCCCTATTTGGAAGGCCTTTGCTGAAATTCGTACAAAAAGGCGAATTATTCTATCCGGAACTCCGTTCCAAAACAACTTTGCACAACTTCGTACCATCATGCCCCGGTTACTTCCATCTAATGATGAAGCCATGGATCTTTAATACTTTGACACTAGGCAACATCTCGACCCCTCGGCGACCCTCGAACCCTCGGTGACCCTCGAACCTATACCCTAGTTCCCGACCCTCGCCCCTCGAACCCTCGGTGACCATCGAACCTCTACCCTAGTTTCCGACCCTCGCCCCTCGAACCCTCGGTGACCCTTGAACCTCTACCCTATAGTTTCCGACCCTCGCCCCTCGAACCCTTGGTGACCCCCCCCTCATGTCGAAGTTATCAGAGAGGGGGTATATCGACCCCCCCGCCCTCATGTAAGAAGAGGAACAAAGATCGAAGAAGAAAATAGAGGAGAAGAAGAAAGGAATAGAGGAGAAGATCGAAGAAAAAAAGAAGTCTTCCTCTTCTTATTTTCCTTTTTCCACTCCTTCCTTTTCTTCTTCTTCTTCTTCCTTCTTCCTCTTTTCTTCCTTTTCCTTATTTTACTTTTTCCTCTACACTAACCTAAAATCGATATCTACTAATTAACAACCTAACTAAAAAATGAATACATATATGAAAAAAAACATCATATGAAAAAAACATTTTTGACATATTTAGCATATTCTAAATTTTCCTAACTCTTTTACAACCAGAAAAATTACTCCAACTTCATGACAGTACCCACAATCCGTTTCACCAAAAACCTTCTGATCCATAGTTCAAAATTTTCAAATTTCATTCAAATGAAATTTGAATCGGATTCAAATAACTTGTTGAAAACCTATTCTAAACCTCTCCAAAAATTCTGAAATTTTGCCATCGCCTTTGTCTTGCATCAGTACCTCACCACAAAAAAAATTAAAAATTCCAAAAATGCCCAAAGCCATCTAGCATTTCATCAAACACCTTCTATATGGACAAAAAAATTCAGAAATTCCAAAAAATTCAGAAAAGTGGACAGCGCGTTGCTGCTGCTCCACTTCTCCTCTCCTCTACTTCTCCTCTCCTTCTGCTCTTCAATGCATCGGGGCCGGCGGCGACCATGGAGCAGGGGCGGAGCAAGGGGCGCTTGGGCGCAAGAGTGGCACTCGAGAGGGGGGCTCACTTTGAGGGGGGCGGCGATGGCTGGAGTCCGGCGACGAGGACGGCGGGCTCGGGGCGGCACGCGGTGACGGGGACGGCAGCCTCGGGTTGGCACGCGGTGACGGGGACAAGGAGGCGGGCTCGGGGAGGCACGCGGCGACGGGGACGAGGGCGGCGGGCTCAGGGATGCCGGCGACGAGGACGGCGCGGGCTCAGGGAGGTGACGATGTGGTCCGGAGGGCTCGGCGGCGACGAGGACGAGGAGCAACCTGGCGGCGTCATCGGAGGAGAGGACGAGGAGATCGATCGAACTGAATCGAGAATTTCACAAGTGTTGGCTTATATAGCCAGAGCATTGGTCCCGATTCGTGAAACCAACCGGGACTAATGCCACCTTTAGTCCCGGTTGGTGCCACCAACTGGGACCAAATGCCAATTTTCAGCAGTCCAAAGG
>NC_041390.1:40778099-40844281 GCF_002162155.2 Triticum dicoccoides | reverse complement strand
GGGGGGCATTGGTCACGGTTCGTGCCACGAACCGTGACCAGTGCCCCCTTTAGTCCCGGTTGGTGCCACCAACCGGGACCAATGGCCTTGTGCTGCAACGAACCGTGACCAATGCCCCCCTTTAGTCCCGGTTGGTGCCACCAACCGGGACCAATGGCCTTGTGCTGCAACGAACCGTGACCAATGCCCCCCTTTAGTCCCGGTTGGTGCCACCAACCGGGACCAATGGCCTTGTGCTGCCCCGCGCCCAAAAGTTTAGTCCTACCTCGCTAGTTGAGAGGGCTCGGGAGTGGTTTATAAGCGCTGCTGCGCCCACCCTCCCGAGCTCCTCTCAACTGCAGGCTTTCGGGCCTAATCTGTCACTGCAATGCCTGTGGGCCTATTGGGCCTGCTGCGGACCTGAATCCTGGCCCATGGTAGGGTTTCTAGTCGTATTCAGGCCGGGGTGGCCCAGTAGGTGGCATTTTTTTGTTTTTTTGTTGCTTTATTTATTTTCTTTTGTTTTTTGCTTTATTTTTTAATTCTTTATGCTTTTAGTTTTAGAAAAATTATAAACTTTTTGTTAATGCCATTAGTTTTCAAATTTTATTTTGTGATTAACTTTACTATAAAAATAGTTTTTTCCTGTTTTTTTGATTTGTTTTTTGCATTATTTATTTTCTTTTGTTTTTTGCTTTAATTTTTAATTCTGTTTGCTCTTAGGTTAGCAAAATTATAAAGTTTCTGTTAGTGCCATTAGTTTTAGAAAAATTATAAACTTTCTGTTAGTGCCATTAGTTTTCAAATTTGAAAACACTTTTTTAGTTTTTTGTTTTCTTTTTTGCTTTATTTATTTTATTTTGTGATTAACTTTACTATAAAAATAGTTTTTTCCTGTTTTTTTATTTGTTTTTTGCATTATTTATTTTCTTTTTTTTTTGCTTTAATTTTTAATTCTGTTTGCTTTTAGGTTAGAAAAATTATAAACTTTCTCTATTAGGGCATCTATTTTCACTTTGAGAGGAGCTCAACAAGACAGAGAGGGAAGGGCTTATAAACGAGTGTGAGCCCCCTTCGGTTGGCGAGGTGGGACTAAACTCGGCCCGCAACGAGGACCAACCCTTTAGTCCCGGTTTGAAAGTTGGCATGGGCCAGGGACTAATGGTCATGGTATTACGAGGGCCGAACCATAAGACATGAAAGCATTTCAAATGAACTCTGAAAAAGTGGAACGTTGGGATGGTATCATAATTTCACCCACATAGCATGTGCATGTACAAAACGGACAATGGTAGCATGTTCGTGTGTTACAAAGTTGTGGGAGAAAGTCTTCACTTTTTCTTCGCTTGTGTCATTTGCTTATTGCGCTGTAACCATGGATAATCTTCATTGTTTATCAGGATGCTTGGGTCAGCCTTGACATTGAAGGGAGGAATTTCATGAAACTTTTCATAATCTTCAGACATGTCTGTCTTGCCGTCCACTCCCAGGATGTCCCTTTTTCCTGAAAGAACTATGTGGCGCTTTGGCTCATTGTATGATGTATTCGCTTCCTTATCTTTTCTTTTTCTCGGTTTGGTAGACATGTCCTTCACATAGATAACCTGTGCCACATCATTGGCTAGGACGAACGGTTCGTCAGTGTACCCAAGATTTTTCAGATCCACTGTTGTCATTCCATACTGTGGGTCTACCTGTACCCCGCCGCCTAATAGATTGACCCATTTGCACTTAAACAAAGGGACCTTAAAATCAGGTCCGTAGTCAAGTTCCCATATGTCCACTATGTAACCATAATATGTATCCTTTCCGCTCTCGGTTGCTGCATCAAAGCGGACAGCGCTGTTTTGGTTGGTGCTCTTTTGATCTTGGGCGATCGTGTAAAATGTATTCCCATTTATCTCGTATCCTTTGTAAGTCAATACAGTCAAAGATGGTCCCCCGGACAACAAGTACAACTCATCACAAATAGTGTTGTCACCTCTAAGACGTGTTTCCAACCAACTGCTGAAAGTCCTGATGTGTTCACATGTAATCCAGTCGTCGCACTGCTCCGGGTGTTTGGAGCGCAGACTGTTCTTGTGTTCATCGACATACGGGGTCACCAAGGTAGAGTTCTGTAGAACTGTGTAGTGTGCTTGAGACCAAGAATATCCGTCCCTGCATATTATTGAGTCTCTTCCAAGAGTGCCTTTTCCAGTCAGTCTCCCCTCATACCGTGATTTAGGGAGACCTATCTTGTTAAGGCCAGGAATGAAGTCAACACAAAACCCGATAACATCCTCTGTTTGATGGCCCATGGAGATGCTTCCTTCTGGCCTAGCGCGATTACGGACATATTTCTTTAGGACTCCCATGAACCTCTCAAAGGGGAACATATTGTGTAGAAATACGGGCCCCAAGATGACAATCTCGTCGACTAGATGAACTAGGACGTGCGTCATGATATTGAAGAAGGATGGTGGGAACACCAGCTCGAAACTGACAAGACATTGCGCCACATCACTCCTTAGCCTTGGTACGATTTTTGGATCGATCACCTTCTGAGAGATTGCATTGAGGAATGCACATAGCTTCACAATGGCTAATCGGACGTTTTCCGGTAGAAGCCCCCTCAATGCAACCGGAAGCAGTTGCGTCATAATCACGTGGCAGTCATGAGACTTTAGGTTCTGAAACTTTTTCTCTGGCATATTTATTATTCCCTTTATATTCGACGAGAAGCCAGTCGTGACCTTCATACTGAGCAGGCATTCAAAGAAGATTTCTTTCTCTTCTTTCGTAAGAGCGTAGCTGGCAGGACCTTTATACTGCTTCGGAGGCATGCTGTCTTTTTCATGCAAACGTTGCAGGTCCTCCCGTGCCTCAGGTGTATCTTTTGTCTTCCCATACACGCCCAAGAAGCCTAGCAGGTTCACGCAAAGGTTCTTCGTCACGTGCATCACGTCGATTGAGGAGCGGACCTCTAGGTCTTTCCAGTAGGGTAGGTCCCAAAATATAGATTTCTTCTTCCACATGGGTGCGTGTCCCTCAGCGTCATTCGGAACAGCTAGTCCACCGGGACCCTTTCCAAAGATTACGTAGTGTAAATCATTGACCATAGCAAGCACGTGATCACCGGTGCGCATGGCGGGCTTCTTCCGGTGATCTGCCTCGCCTTTGAAATGCTTGCCTTTCTTTTGACATTGATGGTTGGTCGTAAGAAATCGACGATGGCCCAGGTACACATTCTTCCTGCATTTGTCCAGGTATATACTTTCAATGTCATCTAAACAGTGCGTGCATGTGTGGTATCCTTTGTTTGTCTGTCCTGAAAGGTTACTGAGAGCGGGCCAATTGTTGATGGTCACAAACAGCAACGCCTTAAGGTTAAATTCCTCCTGTTTGTGCTCATCCCACATACGTACACCATTTTCATTCCACAGCTGTAAAAGTTCTTCAACTAATGGCCTTAGGTACACATCAATTTCGTTGCCGGGTTGCTTAGGGCCTTGGATGAGAACTGGCATCATAATGAACTTCCGCTTCATGCACATCCAAGGAGGAAGGTTATACATACATAGAGTCACGGGATAGGTGTTGTGATTGCTGCTCTGCTCCCCGAAAGGATTAATGCCATCCGCGCTTAAAGCAAACCATACATTCCTTGGGTCCTTTGCAAACTCATCCCAGTACTTTCTCTCGATTTTTCTCCACTACGACCCGTCAGCGGGTGCTCTCAACTTCCCATCTTTCTTTCGGTTCTCACTGTGCCATCGCATCAACTTGGCATGCTCTTTGTTTTTGAACAGACATTTCAACCGTGGTATTATAGGATCATACCACATCACCTTCGCAGGAACCTTATTCCTGGGGGGCTCGACGTCAACATCACCAGGGTCATCTTGTCTGATCTTATACCGCAATGCACCGCATATCGGGCATGCGTTCAGATCCTTGTATGCACCGCGGTAGAGGATGTAGTCATTAGGGCATGCATGTATCTTCTCCACCTCCAATCCTAGAGGGCATACGACCTTCTTTGTTGCGTATGTACTGTCGGGCAATTCGTTATCCTTTGGAAGCTTCTTCTTCAATATTTTCAGTAGCTTCTCAAATCCTTTGTCAGCCACAGCATTCTCTGCCTTCCACTGCAGCAATTCCAGTACGGTACCGAGCTTTGTGTTGCCATCTTCGTAATTGGGGTATAACCCTTTTTTGTGATCCTCTAACATGCGATCGAACTTCAGCTTCTCCTTTTGACTAATGCATTGTGTCCTTGCATCGACAATGACCCGGCGGAGATCATCATCATCGGGCACATCGTCTGGTTCCTCTTGATCTTCAGCAGCTTCACCCGTTGCAGCATCATTGGGCACATCGTCTGGTTACTCTTGATCTTCACCAGCTCCCCCCGTTGCAGCATCACCGTATTCAGGGGGCACATAGTTGTCATCGTAGTCTTCTTCTTCGTCGTCTTCAATCATAACCCCTATTTCTCCATGCCTCGTCCAAACATTATAGTGTGGCATGAAACCCTTGTAAAGCAGGTGGGAGTGAAGGATTTTCCGATTAGAAGAGTAAGACCTCGTATTCCCACATTCAGTGCATGGACAACACATAAAACCATTCTGCTTGTTTGCCTCAGCCGCATCGAGAAACTCATGCACGCCCTTAATGTACTCGCGGGTGTGTTTGTCACCGTACATCCATTGTCGGTTCATCTGCGTGCATTATATATAATTAAGTGTCCAAATTAATAGAAGTTCATCATCACATTAAAACCAAAGTGCATACATAGTTCTCATCTAACAACATATAGCTCTCCAGAGCATCTAATTAATTAAACCATACATTGAAACTATGTAAAACATTTCAATGCGAAAACAAATGCGATCATAATCGCAACCAAGGTAACAATTGATCCAACGGCATAATGATACCAAGCCTCGGTATGAATGGCATATTTTCTAATCTTTCTAATCTTCAAGCGCATTGCATCCATCTTGATCTTGTGATCATCAACGACATTAGCAACATGCAACTCCAATATCATCTTCTCCTCCTCAATTTTTTTTATCTTTTCCTTCAACAAATTGTTTTCTTCTTCAACTAAATTTAACCTCTCGACAATAGGGTCGGTGGGCATTTCCGATTCACATACATCCTAGATAAATAAAATCTATGTCACGTTGGTCGGCATAATTTTCATAAACAATAAATGAACCAATAGTTATAAAGATAATATACATACCACATCCGAATCATAGACACGACGAGGGCCGACGGGGGCGGATACCAAAACCATCGCACTATATAAGATGCAATAATAAATGTAAGAAAATGATACAAGTATCTATCTAAACATACGAGTAAGAATATTTTTCCTTTTAGAAAGAAGATAAGAACAAGAGGCTCACCACGGTGGTGTCGGTGATGAGATCGGCGCGGGTGATCGACGGCGGTGAAGACGGGGACGGGGCGTGACGGACCGCTAAATCTAGACAAATCTCGAGGAAAATGGAGCTTGGAGGTCGAGCTTCGAGAGGAGAAAGCTTAAGTAGTGTGGCTTGGGCATTCCATCGAACACCTCATGTGCATAGGAGGTGAGCTAGAGCACCATAAAGCCCTCTCCCCCTCGGCCAGAAAAAACAGAGCAGTGTGCTCTGCTCTTGCGCGAGGGGGTATATATAGGCACCTCATTGGTCCCGGTTGGTGACATGAGCCGGGACTAAAGGGGAGCCTTTGGTCCCGGTTCAAGCCACCAACCGGGACCAATGGTGGTGGGCCAGGAGCGAGGCCCATTGGTCTCGGTTCATCCCACCAACCGGGACCAAAAGGTCCAGATGAACCGGGACCAATGGCCCACGTGGCCCGGCCGGCCCCCTGGGCTCACGAACCGGGACCAATGCCCACATTGGTCCCGGTTCTAGACTGAACCGGGACTAATGGGCTGACCCGGCCTGGACCAAAGCCCTGTTTTCTACTAGTGATCATCATGAGCGGCCAATGTAGAAGTATGTATGGCAATGAGTGAATGAGACGTTCCTAGTGGTGCAGGACATCGCGGGAGGACCTGAAGGCAGAGCACGTGAAAACAACGACCGACACTATCCTAACCCACCACCAGCTGTACTCCTTAACTCCAGCACCACCAAGCTCCTCCCTGATTTTGGTAATGGAACCATGTATGTAAAGGGATGATACGATAATTAAAAGAAGACAAACTCGATAATTCAAGGCTAAAAAGGGATAGTCTGAAGTCAATAGTTTGTACTTAATTTGTAATACCTTCTAAACTGCATAATCTGAATGGAAACATTAGCTTTTGTTTTGACATACCACTTCGTAACATCTTTCTTGGTCCTGGACCCTTTTCCAAACAATCAGAAAAAAAAGATCAGAAATGGATATATACATTTTTATGAAAAAATAGATAATTATCTGTGTCGCCTTACCAGGTTGGAATCTCATCTCTCACTATCTTAGCACTTCCTCATTCATCTCCATTCTCCAGGGATGCCTCATGCATCTTCAGTCCTAATACACATATATACTTTTTAGGGCTATCAAATCCAAGAAATTACAGAACTAAGAGATGAACTATTGCATAAACTAACCAGGCCCGTTAGTCATTGCACAAATTGTCAAGTGAAGCATCTCCGAACCTGTTGGGGAACGTAGTAATTTCGAAAATTTTCCTACGCACATGCAAGATCATGTGATGCATAGCAACGAGAGGGGGGGGAGTGTGATCTACATACCTAGTAGATCGACAACGGAAGCGTTTGGTTGATGTAGTCGTATGTCTTCACGGCCCGACCGATCAAGCACCGAAACTACGGCACCTCCGAGTTCTAGCACATGTTCAGCTCGATGACAATCCCCGACTCTGATCCAGCAAAGTGTCGGGGAAGAGTTCCATCAGCACGACGGCGTGGTGACGATCTTGATGTACTACTGCAGCAGGGCTTCGCCTAAACTCCGCTACAATATTATCTAGGACTATGGTGGCCGGGGCGCCGCACACGGCTAAGGAATATATCACGTGGATCAACTTGTTGTGTTTCTGGGGTGCCCCCTGCCTCCGTATATAAAGGACTAAAGGGGGGAGGCTGGCCGGCCAAGGAGGGCGCGCCAGGAGAGTCCTACTCCCTCTGGGAGTAGGATTCCTCCCCCCCCCCCCCAATCCTAGTTGGAATAGGATTCGCGGAGGGGGGGAAAGAGAGAGAGGGGCCGGCCCCCTCTCCTTGTCCTATTCGGACCAAGGGAGGGGAGGGGCGCGCGGCCCATGAGGGGCTGCCTCTTATCTTTTCCACTAAGGCCCATCATGGCCCATATAGCTCCCGGGGGGTTCCGGTAACCTCCCGGTACTCCGGTAAAATCCCGATTTCACCCGGAACACTTCTGATATCCAAACATAGGCTTCCAATATATCAATCTTTATGTCTCGACCATTTCGAGACTCCTCGTCATGTCCGTGATCACATCCGGGACTCCGAACAACCTTCGGTACATCAAAATGCATAAACTCATAATATAACTGTCATCGTAACCTTAAGCGTGCGGACCCTACGGGTTCGAGAACAATGTAGACATGACCGAGACACGTATCCGGTCAATAACCAATAGTGGGACCTGGATGCCCATATTGGCTCCTACATATTCTACGAAGATCTTTATCGGTCAGACCGCATAACAACATACGTCGTTCCCTTTGTCATCGGTATGTTACTTGCCCGAGATTCGATCGTCGGTATTCCAATACCTAGTTCAATCTCGTTTCCGGCAAGTCTCTTTACTCGTTCTGTAATACATCATCCCGCAACTAACTCATTAGTTGCAATGCTTGCAAGGCTTAAGTGATGTGCATTACCGAGAGGGCCCAGAGATACCTCTCCAACAATCGGAGTGACAAAACCTAATCTCGAAATACGCCAACCCAACATGTACCTTTGGAGACACCTGTAGTACTCCTTTATAATCACCCAGTTACGTTGTGACATTTGGTAGTACCCAAAGTGTTCCTCCGGTAAACGGGAGTTGCATAATCTCATAGTTATAGGAACATGTATAAGTCATGAAGAAAGCAATAGCAACATACTAAACGATCGGGTGCTAAGCTAATGGAATGGGTCATGTCAATCAGATCATTCACTTAATGATGTGATCCCATTAATCAAATAACAACTCATTGTTCATGGTTAGGAAACATAACCATCTTTGATTAACGAGCTAGTCAAGTAGAGGCATACTAGTGACACTTTGTTTGTCTATGTATTCACACATGTATTATGTTTCCGGTTAATACAATTTTAGCATGAATAATAAACATTTATCATGATATAAGGAAATAAATAATAACTTTATTATTGCCTCTAGGGCATATTTCCTTCAGTCTCCCACTTGCACTAGAGTCAATAATCTAGATTACACAGTAATGATTCTCACACCCATGGAGCCTTGGTGCTGATCATGTTTTGCTCGTGGAAGAGGCTTAGTCAACGGGTCCGCAACATTCAGATCCGTATGTATCTTGCAAATCTCTATGTCTCCCACCTGGACTAGATCCCGGATGGAATTGAAGCGTCTCTTGATGTGCTTGGTTCTCTTGTGAAATCTGGATTCCTTTGCCAAGGCAATTGCACCAGTATTGTCACAAAAGATTTTCATTGGACCCGATGCATTAGGTATGACACCTAGATCGGATATGAACTCCTTCATCCAGACTCCTTCATTTGCTGCTTCCGAAGCAGCTATGTACTCCGCTTCACATGTAGATCCCGCTACAACGCTTTGTTTAGAACTGCACCAACTTACAGCCCCACCGTTTAATGTAAACACGTATCCGGTTTGCGATTTAGAATCGTCCGGATCAGTGTCAAAGCTTGCATCAACGTAACCTTTTATGATGAGCTCTTTGTCACCTCCATATACGAGAAGCATATCCTTAGTCCTTTTCAGGTATTTCAGGATGTTCTTGACCGCTGTCCAGTGATCCACTCCTGGATTACTTTGGTACCTCCCTGCTAGACTTATAGCAAGGCACACATCAGGTCTGGTACACAACATTGCATACATGATAGATCCTATGGCTGATGCATAGGGAACATCTTTCATATTCTCTCTATCTTCTGCAGTGGTCGGGCATTGAGTCTTACTCAACTTCACACCTTCTAACACAGGCAAGAACCCTTTCTTTGCTTGATCCATTTTGAACTTCTTCAAAACTTTGTCAAGGTATGTGGTTTGTGAAAGTCCAATTAAGCGTCTTGATCTATCTCTATAGATCTTAATGCCTAATATGTAAGCAGCTTCATCGAGGTCTTTCATTGAAAAACTCTTATTCAAGTATCCCTTTATGCTATCCAGAAATTCTACATCATTTCCAATTAGTAATATGTCATCCACATATAATATCATAAATGCTATAGAGCTCCCACTCACTTTCTTGTAAATACAGGCTTCTCCAAAAGTCTGTAAAAAACCAAATGCTTTGATTACACTATCAAAATGTTTATTCCAACTCCGAGAGGCTTGCACCAGTCCATAAATGGATCGCTGGAGCTTCCACACTTTGTTAGCTCCCTTTGGATCGACAAAACCTTCTGGTTGCATCATATACAACTCTTCTTCCAGAAATCCATTCAGGAATGCAGTTTTGACATCCATCTGCCAAATTTCATAATCATAAAATGCGGCAATTGCTAACATGATTTGGACAGACTTAAGCATCGCTACGGGTGAGAAGGTCTCATCGTAGTCAATCCCTTGAACTTGCCGAAAACCTTTTGCGACAAGTCGAGCTTTGTAGACAGTAATATTACCGTCAGCGTCAGTCTTCTTCTTGAAGATCCATTTATTTTCAATTGCTCGCCGATCATCGGGCAAGTCAACCAAAGTCCATACTTTGTTCTCATACATGGATCCCATCTCAGATTTCATGGCTTCAAGCCACTTTGCGGAATCTGGGCTCACCATCGCTTCTTCATAGTTCGTAGGTTCATCATGATCTAGTAGCATGACTTCTAGAACGGGATTACCGTACCACTCTGGTGCGGATCTTACTCTAGTTGATCTACGAGGTTCAGTAGTATCTTGTTCTGAAGTTTCATGATCATCATCATTAGCTTCCTCACTAACTGGTGTAGGTGTCACAGAAACAGTTTTCTGTGAT
Source organism: Triticum dicoccoides (assembly GCF_002162155.2). NCBI lineage: Eukaryota > Viridiplantae > Streptophyta > Magnoliopsida > Poales > Poaceae > Triticum > Triticum dicoccoides. The sequence goes on along the minus strand of NC_041390.1, from coordinate 40,834,146 downwards.
GTACTACTTTCCAATAAGGGAGTAGGTAGAGTTACCTCGTCAAGTTCTACTTTCCTCCCACTCACTTATTTCGAGAGAAACTCCTTCTCTAGAAAGTTTCCGAATTTAGCAACAAAAGTCTTGCCTTCGGATCTGTGATAGAAGGTGTATCCAATAGTCTCCTTGGGATATCCTATGAAGACACATTTCTCCAATTTGGGTTCGAGCTTATCAGGTTGAAGCTTTTTCACATAAGCATCGCAACCCCAAACTTTTAGAAACGACAACTTTGGTTTCTTGCCAAACCACAGTTCATAAGGAGTCGTCTCAACGGATTTTGATGGTGCCCTATTTAACGTGAATGCGGCCGTCTCTAGAGCGTACCCCCAAAACGATAACGATAAATCAGTAAGAGACATCATAGATCGCACCATATCTAGTAAAGTACGATTACGACGTTCGGACACACCATTACGCTGTGGTGTTCCGGGTGGCGTGAGTTGTGAAACTATTCCACAATTTTTCAAATGTACACCAAACTCGTAACTCAAATATTCTCCTCCACGATCAGATCGTAGAAACTTTATTTTCTTGTTACGATGATTTTCAACTTCACTCTGAAATTCCTTGAACTTTTCAAACGTTTCAGACTTATGTTTCATTAAGTAGATATACCCATATCTGCTTAAATCATCTATGAAGGTGAGAAAATAACGATATCCGCCACGAGCCTCAATATTCATCGGACCACATACATCTGTATGTATGATTTCCAACAAATCTGTTGCTCTCTCCATAGTACCGGAGAACGGCGTTTTAGTCATCTTGCCCATGAGGCACGATTCGCAAGTACCAAGTGATTCATAATCAAGTGGTTCCAAAAGTCCATCAGTATGGAGTTTCTTCATGCGCTTTACACCGATATGACCTAAACGGCAGTGCCACAAATAAGTTGCACTATCATTATCAACTCTGCATCTTTTGGCTTCAACATTATGAATATGTGTGTTACTACTATCGAGATTCAACAAGAATAGACCACTCTTCAAGGGTGCATGACCATAGAAGATATTACTCATATAAATAGAACAACCATTATTCTCTGATTTAAATGAATAACCGTCTCGCATCAAACAAGATCCAGAAATAATGTTCATGCTTAACGTTGGCACCAAATAACAATTATTTAGGTCTAATATTAATCCCGAAGGTAGATGTAGAGGTAGCGTGCCGACTGCAATCACATCGACTTTGGAACCGTTTCCCACGTGCATCGTCACCTCGTCCTTAGCCAATCTTCGCTTAATCCGTAGTCCCTGTTTCGAGATGCAAATATTAGCAACAGAACCAGTATCAAATACCCAGGTGCTACTGCGAGCATTAGTAAGGTACACATCAATAACATGTATATCACATATACCTTTGTTCACCTTGCCATCCTTCTTATCCGCCAAATACTTGGGGCAGTTCCGCTTCCAGTGACCAGTCTGCTTGCAATAGAAGCACTCAGTTTCAGGCTTAGGTCCAGGTTTGGGTTTCTTCTCTTGAGTAGCAACTTGCTTGCCGTTCTTTTTGAAGTTCTCCTTCTTCTTTCCTTTGCCCTTTTTCTTGAAACTAGTGGTCTTGTTGACCATCAACACTCGATGCTCCTTCTTGATTTCTACCTCCGCAGCTTTCAGCATCGCGAAGAGCTCGGGAATAGTCTTATTCATCCCTTGCATATTATAGTTCATCACGAAGCTCTTGTAGCTTGGTGGCAGTGATTGGAGAATTCTGTCAATGACGCAATCATCTGGAAGATTAACTCCCAATTGAATCAAGTGATTATTATACCCAGACATTTTGAGTATATGCTCACTAACAGAACTGTTCTCCTTCATCTTGCAGCTATAGAACTTATTGGAGACTTCATATCTCTCAATCCGGGCATTTGCTTGAAATATTAACTTCAACTCCTGGAACATCTCATATGCTCCATGACGTTCAAAACGTCGTTGAAGTCCCGATTCTAAGTCGTAAAGCATGGCACACTGAACTATCGAGTAGTCATCAGCTTTGCTTTGCCAGACGTTCATAACATCCGGCGTTGCTCCTGCAGCAGGGCTGGCACCCAGCGGTGCTTCCAGGACGTAATTCTTCTGTGCAGCAACGAGGATAATCCTCAAGTTACAGACCCAGTCCGTGTAATTGCTACCATCATCTTTCAACTTTTCTTTCTCAAGGAACGCATTAAAATTCAACGGAACAACAGCACGAGCCATCTATCTACAAACAAGCATAAACGAGCAAGATACTTATCAGGTACTAAGTTTCATGATAAATTTAAGTTCAGTTAATTTACTTAAAGAACTCCCACTTAGATAGACATCCCTCTAATCCTCTAAGTAATTACGTGATCCAAATCAACTAAACCATGTTCGATCATCACGTGAGATGGAGTAGTTTCATTGGTGAACATCATTATGTTGATCATATCTACTATATGAGTCACGCTCAACCTTTTGGTCTCCGTGTTCCGAGGCCATATCTGTATATGCTTGGCTCGTCAAGTATAACCTGAGTATTCCGCGTGTGCAACTATTTTGCACCCGTTGTATTTGAACGTAGAACCTATCACACCCGATCATCACGTGGTGTCTCAGCACGAAGAACTTTCGCAACGGTGCATACTCAGGGAGAACACTTCTTGATAATTAGTGAGAGATCATCTTATAATGCTACCGTCAATCAAAGCAAGATAAGATGCATAAAAGATAAACATCACATGCAATCAATATAAGTGATATGATATGGCCATCATCATCTTGTGCTTGTGCTCTCCATCTCCGAAGCATCGTCGTGATCACCATCGTCACCGGCGTGACACCTTGATCTCCATCGTAGCATCGTTGTCGTCTCGCCAAGCTTGTGCTTCCACGACTATCGCTACCGTTTAGTGATAAAGTAAAGCATTACATCGCGATTGCATTGCATACAATAAAGCGACAACCATATGGCTCCTGCCAGTTGCCGATAACTCGGTTACAAAACATGATCATCTCATACAATAAAATCAGCATCATGTCTTGACCATATCACATCACAACATGCCCTGCAAAAACAAGTTAGACGTCCTCTAGTTTGTTGTTGCAAGTTTTACGTGGCTGCTACGGGCTTAAGCAAGAACCAATCTTACCTACGCATCAAAACCACAATGATAGTTTGTCAAGTTGGTGTTGTTTTAACCTTTGCAAGGACCGGGCGTAGCCACACTCAGTTCAACTAAAGTTGGAGAAATTGTCACCCACAAGCCACCTCTGTGCAAAGCACGTCGGGAGAACCGGTCTCGCGTAAGCGTACGTGTAATGTCGGTCTGGGCCGCTTCATCCAACAATACCGCCGAACCAAAGTATGACATGCTGGTAAGCAGTATGACTTATATCGCCCACAACTCACTTGTGTTCTACACGTGCATATAACATCAACATATAAAACCTGGCTCCGATGCCACTGTTGGGGAACGTAGTAATTTCAAAATTTTCCTACGCACACGCAAGATCATGTGATGCATAGCAATGAGAGGGGGGGAGTGTGATCTACATACCTAGTAGATCGACAACGGAAGCGTTTGGTTGATGTAGTCGTACGTCTTCACGGCCTGACCGATCAAGCACCGAAACTACGGCACCTCCGAGTTCTAGCACATGTTCAGCTCGATGACAATCCCCGGACTCCGATCCAGCAAAGTGTCGGGGAAGAGTTCCGTCAGCACGACGGCGTGGTGACAATCTTGATGTACTACTGCAGCAGGGCTTCGCCTAAACTCCGCTACGATATTATCGAGGACTATGGTGGCCGGGGCGCCGCACATGGCTAAGGAATAGATCACGTGGATCAACTTGTTGTGTTTCTGGGGTGCCCCCTGCCTCCGTATATAAAGGACTAAAGGGGGGAGGCTGGCCGGCCAAGGAGGGCGCGCCAGGAGAGTCCTACTCCCTCTGGGAGTAGGATACCCCCCCCCCCCCAATCCTAGTTGGAATAGGATTCGCGGAGGGGGAAAAGAGAGAGAGGGGCCGGCCCCCTCTCCTTGTCCTATTCGGACCAAGGGAGGGGAGGGGCGCGCGGCCCATGAGGGGCTGCCTCTTATCTTTTCCACTAAGGCCCATCATGGCCCATATAGCTCCCGGGGGCTTCCGGTAACCTCCCGGTACTCCGATAAAATCCCGATTTCACCCGGAACACTTCCGATATCCAAACATAGGCTTCCAATATATCAATCTTTATGTCTCGACCATTTCGAGACTCCTCGTCATGTCCGTGATCACATCCGGGACTCCGAACAACCTTCAGTACATCAAAATGCATAAACTCATAATATAACTGTCATCATAACCTTAAGCGTGCTGACCCTACGGGTTCGAGAACAATGTAGACATGACTGAGACACGTATCCGGTCAATAACCAATAGCGGGACCTGGATGCCCATATTGGCTCCTACATATTCTACAAAGATCTTTATCGTCAGACCGCATAACAACATACGTCGTTCCCTTTGTCATCGGTATGTTACTTGCCCGAGATTCGATCGTCGGTATTCCAATACCTAGTTCAATCTTGTTTCCGGCAAGTCTCTTTACTCGTTCTGTAATACATCATCCCGCAACTAACTCATTAGTTGCAATGCTTGCAAGGCTTAAGTGATGTGCATTACCGAGAGGGCCCAGAGATACCTCTCCGACAATCGGAGTGACAAAACCTAATCTCGAAATACGCCAACCCAACATGTACCTTTGGAGACACCTGTAGTACTCCTTTATAATCACCCAGTTACGTTGTGATGTTTGGTAGTACCCAAAGTGTTCCTCCGGTAAACGGGAGTTGCATAATCTCATAGTTATAGGAACATGTATAAGTCATGAAGAAAGCAATAGCAACATACTAAACGATCGGGTGCTAAGCTAATGGAATGGGTCATGTCAATCAGATCATTCACTTAATGATGTGATCCCGTTAATCAAATAACAACTCATTGTTCATGGTTAGGAAACATAACCATCTTTGATTAACGAGCTAGTCAAGTAGAGGCATACTAGTGACACTTTGTTTGTCTATGTATTCACACATGTATTATGTTTCCGGTTAATACAATTTTAGCATGAATAATAAACATTTATCATGATATAAGGAAATAAATAATAACTTTATTATTGCCTCTAGGGCATATTTCCTTCAGAACCAATATACAATAACCACGGGTTCACGGTCTCCTAGATTTCCCTAAAGAAATGGACAGAATCAGGACGAAAACTTGGACCGCTAGTACCTAAATTTTTTGAGATAAAAAAACATCTATTATAAAAATACTTAACAAAATAAAATCACTGGGAGGAACCAGGACTGTCAGGGCCGCAAATCCATGGAAAAGATGAAGATAAAAAGGCCACCTAGCAGAGAACTACAACTACTGGAGGTGCTATTGCCACAGTAGGGGGAAGTACACAGAAGGACGGGGTAGATCATATATATGTGTGTGAGTGTAGGCAGCAAGTAGTAGGCGATGAACTCCATGGAGGCGTTGCGTGAAAACAAAGAATGGGAAAAAACAAAAAAGAATCCTGAACCAATAACTTGCATTGAGATTAAATAATAATATTACGTAAGAACTTGTAGTCTTATCTGAACTAAACTCGTGTGGTAAGCCGGAAGAAAAAGTATCAGCCATCTTGATCTATACATATCCACCTTTGACTTCATGCTTCCCGTAGTAGGCAGTAACCATTTGCGAGTTTAGTTAGTTTTTTTATTTTCTACAGGAAGTGTCCACAGATTAAATAGTAAGCCTGCACGTGACAATTCACGTGCATTGAAAAGATAGTCATGTAATAGCAGTCAAAAACTATTTCAAACGAACGTATACTATGATTAAGTTTAAGGAAAACTATAATAAGAAAAATATACATTGTTAATGTACCTAAGCATGTTTTTTGGCGAAGTCAAGGATGGTCATTCTCATTGTTCCTAGGGTGCTGATGTTTGTTCTTCAAAATTATGGATGCAAAATATACACATGTTTAATAACATTTTGTCCTTTTAAATCCCATTGATGAAAAAACATATTGGAAAACACAACACTCCTTTTGTTAAATCAATGCATCCAAAAGTGAAAGTGCGTTATATCGACTAGAGGGGGGTGAATAGGCGATTTTTATGAAAGTCTTCAAAAGTGGAAGTTATGAAGACAAACGATAGAAATAAACCTATTACCATGCAGCAGAAGGTAGACTACACTAGGCAAGCCATATTCAAGTATTCAATAAAGTGAAAGCACAATGACTTAATAGCAGCAATGTAGTAAGGATCAGGTAGGAAGATATTATGAAGCCATACAGAACATGCAGTCACTCAGTAAAGACAAAAGATAGTGCAAACATACAATGACTTCACAAGGAGCAACAGTAAGTAAAGGGAAGGGAAGATGAAACCAGTGACTCGTTGAAGACAAGATTTGTTGGACCAGTTCCAATTGCTGTGACAACTGTACGTCTGGTTGGGGCGGCTAGGTATTTAAACCTTAGGACACACAGTCCCGGACACCCAGTCCTGAACACGCAGCTCAGGAAACCCAATCCTCACCGTATTCCCCTTGAGCTAAGGTCACACAGACCTCGCCCAATCACTCTGGTATGTCTTCAAGGTAGACTCCCAAACCTTCACAGACTTCGTTCACCGGCAATCCACAATGTCTCTTGGATGCTCAGAACGCGACGCCTAACCGGCTGGAGGATGCATAGTCCTCAAGTGTAATAAGTCTTCAGATCACACAGACAAGAAGACTTAAGTGATGCCCAATTCTCTTTGGCTCTGGGTGGTTAGGGCTTTATCCTCGCAAGGAATTTTCTCTCAAAGGCTTCGAGGTGGGTTGCTCTCAAACGAAAAAAGTCGTACTCTCAATCTGAGCAGCCAACCGTTTATGGTTATAGGGGGTGGGCTATTTATAGCCACTTGGCAACCCGACCTGATTTGTCCGAAATGACCCTGGGTCACTAAGGAACTGACACGTGTTCCAACGGTCAGATTTCAAACTCACATGGCAACTTTACTTGGGCTACAAGCAAAGCTGACTTGTCCGACTCTGGACAAGATTTGCTCTCATAGTCTTCACTCGAAGACGTAGGTTTTTGGTTAGGCATCACTTCAGTCATTCTGACTGGTTCTCTTGGACCCCACTTAACAGTATGGTGGTTCCTATGACTCAACACAAAAGAAGGAGAACTACGAAAGATCTAAGTCTTCGAGCTCCATAGGCTTCATGCGGTGTCTTCTCTTGTCATAGTCTTCGATGTGAATATCTTTATATACCACCTTTGACTTCAATGTCTTCATACATTTTTAGGGGTCATCTCTGGTAGGAAAACCGAATCAATGAGGGACTTCTACCTGTGTTATCCTGCAATTCTCACAAACACATTAGTCCCTCAACTAGGTTTGTCGTCAATACTCCAAAACCAACTAGGGGTGGCACTAGATGCACTTACAATCTCCCCCTTTTTGGTGATTGATGACAAACTAGTTGAAGTTTTCAACGGGGAAGATAATCTGTGAAATTGTAAAGGATAAGGAATTGTCTTCATAAGTTGCAAGGGCTCCCCCTGAAGATGTGCATATAAGTAATTTGCTCTTGGAATGCAAATGCACATGGCAGGTTGTACTTGTGGAGATCCACTTCAACTTATGATGACAATCCACTATGCATGTAAAAGTATATGAAGATAATGACAATGCATAATGGAAAATGGACATCTGCAGAATGATCTAAGTGCGGAATTTATCGTCGCAAAACAAAGTGGCAGATAAGTAGCAGACGACCATCGAGTTTAAGTGTTACAACTCAAAGAACCAAATGTAGCAAAACGAGAGTTGTAAGCACGAAGCAAAATATAAAGCACCCGCCCATATGGACCCGCTTGAAGACTATCAACCTCATATGCTTCTCCCCCTTTTATCAGTAAGGACCAAAAAGGTTTGAAGACATAGAGCATCTACTCGTTCCCATGAGGAGTAGGTGAAGCAGCAGGGTCGTTGGTGGTGTTTGGCGGTGCTGAAGAGCTTGGAGCAGAGTTGACGCGTGCTAAAGGAGGTGGTGGTGAAGTAGCATCATCTTCATCCTCGATAACTCTGGCAGTCACTGTTGCAGCAGATGAGAACTCAGAGTCTTCAAGGGATGGAGTTCTTCGCAGCACAGCCCTTCGAGGAGGTGTGGAGTCAAACTTGAATCGCTCAGTGAAGCCATCCTCTTGAAGATCATCTTCAGAATACATCATCGTTAGCCCTTTCCATGTGCGGCGACAGGTTTCATGGGCAACGAAAGTATTCTTGGTGGCAAGATTGCGAATGCGATTAACATCCACCAAGAGGCTTTTCATCTGACGCTTCAGCCAGTCATGATGCCTATCCTGTTTCTGATGAAGAGCCACAAGAAGCTCTCGGTCGTTGAGAACACGAGTGCGCTTCTTGGGTCTTGGAGCAGTTGTACTATCAGTGGCTTCAGTAGACGCATGGTGTGGTGCACGTGTAGTGCCAGCCAAAGGATACACCCGAGTGACTGCTTCAACTCCTTCAATGTTCTGTGAGAAACTCTGATGCTCTGCATTCTGAAGACTTAGAGGTTCCTTTGCAGGCTCAGGATAGATGGCTTTAGTAGAGATATCCACATCAGGCAGAAAAATCCTATGATTGCGAGAAGATGGCTGATATGAGATATCGGAGTGAAGTTTAATTAGTCGCATTACCCATGGGGTGTAGAATTTCAAGCCAAACAGATCAGAGCCTGATGCAGCAAGTTGGCGGATGAATAAGTCCTGTGCATTGAAGCATTTTCCATGAAGAATATAGAAGACCAAAGTCTTCATTGCACCCTCAAGCTTGGCATTTGGAGAGTGCCCTTTGATGGGCTAGAGAGTTCGCCTGATGATGTGATAGATGGTTCTTGGCAGATACTCAAGGTCTTCAACGAAGAACTCTATTGGACAAGCAGCATCTTGGGGCAATGGCTTCATCATGCTGAGCATCTGACTCATATCAGGTTCCGGCCTCTTAAAGATGCTCTCAATAGCTTCACTATGCAGCTGACAGCCATGCTCGTAGAGATCGCCAGGAGTGGGCAAACCAGTGAGCTCAATGATGTCAAATGCATTGGCTTCATGATGAACGTTTCTGGTCATCCACTCCAGGACCCAAGTCTTCGGATCTCTGATGTACCCGCGGATGTGAAGTGTGGCATAGAATTGGAGCAGCAGCTCTTCATTCCAATGCTCTTGGTCAGTAACGAACGGCAGCAGTCCAACTTCCTTGAAGCAATCCAAAGCTTCTTCCAGACAGGGCAGACCAGCTATGGCTTTAATGTCAAGGCGCTTGTGTGGGAAGATGCGACCTTGGTTGTAAAGAATGCATGAGTAATAGCTTCGCTGAGGATAGCTCCAGAACCGATCAGATGATATCCTTTCCCTTGAGTAGGGGTTCCTGGAGCTATCGAAGAATGTGTTGTCTGCCCTGAAGCCATTGATATTGAAGGAGCCAGGTGCTGATGCAGGACCTGGGAACCTTGGCAATCTTGGGATTGGCTTCTGTACCTGAGGCCTATGCTCAACATGATAGTCGAACTGGGGACCGGCAGCAGACTCAGGAACAGAAGTGATGGGATTAGTGGCTTCGCTGTCTTCTTCTTCCGTTGGGGAGGGCTCCACATTAGCTTCATTGGTGGTTGTGGCAGCTGCAAGATTTTCAAGCACGTTCTCCTTGAGAACTGCTTCTTGGTGGGACAGTGGAGTGGCAACTTGTGGGACTTCATCTTCCGCGGCTGATGCAGCCGGATTGTCTTCAGCAGAGACTTGAGGCCTTGGACCTTTGCGAAGCCTGCACAACGTAGGCGACGTCTGTGGAGTTGGAGTTGGCTGGGCCTCAAAGTCTTCTTCCTCTTGTGGGCGATCCGCCCATGAAGCATCCTATGCAATTGGCGTTAGTGGACAACCAATGCTGATGAGTTCGCTGTTCTGAGGAAGGACTGCACCATCTTCTACATGGTCATGTTGACCAATGTCTTCAGCAGTGATGGGATCAGCTGCTGGAAAGTCTTCAGCTTCATGAGCCTCTGTGGAAGCAGGCTCATGGATAGTCAGTTGGCGTTCAGCTTCAGGATAGACCATAGAAATGGGTTCAACTATCAAGGGCTCTGTGGGAGCAGCCCGATCTTTCTTGGTCTTCCTCTTCTTCTTGGAGGGGGCAGTTGGAGAGGCTTCAGAATGTTTCCTCTTCCTGGCTTCAGCTTCAGCAGTCCTTGTCTTCTTGAGATCTGAAGCGGTTGACCGGCTTTTTGGCTTCGAGCCAGTCAGTCTAGTTGGGAAGACAATCGGAACTGCTTCCTGCCTTGGTGTGTCAGGTTCAGCCGTAGCAGGCTTCTTCTTCTTCTTTGCGGCCATCCTGGGGTCGATGCTAGAACGCCCAAGGGCCTTGCACTTCTCAGCCTCATTGTAGGCTTGCACACATCTGTCAGCCAGAGTCTTCATGCACTCACGTGAACCCTGAGCTTCTGCACGTTTCTTTACAAAGGCTTCCTTGAGCTCGTGCATCATACTCTTGAAGTTCTTCACTTCCTGCACGCTGAGCTTAGCCATATGCTTCTTGAACTGAGCCTTTTCATAGTCAATCTTTTGCTTCAGTTCAACAATGCGCTGGGCAATAGCGAGTTCTGAAGCAATGGCGCCTTGGAAGGCGACACTGAGGCCAATTGGTAGCTGCAGATCTTCAAAGATGATGTTTGGCGTGTCAAACCACTCATCAATGAAGTTATGGATGATGGTCACATCAAAGAGAGGCAGATCATTGAAGATTTCTGCTTCTTCTTTGCTCTTGATGAGTTTCTCAAGAGCGTCATCTGCTAGATCTTCATCACTTGACAGATCAATGTCGTCATTGCGCAGAATGGCAGCAGCAGTTAGCTCTTGTCCGGTGTGAGGCAGAGGCATCTTGACCTTCTGGGGCTTGGAGATGCGAGATAAGTCTTCGGACTGCACACTGTCTTCAGGAGGTGCAGTTGCCAGTGGCTTCGCCCGTGAGATTTTTGGTGAAGGGGCAGGCTTTGAAGCTTTAGGCTTCTTCAGCTTCTTTGTCTTCGGCACTGCAGGCGCTTCATCTGATTCAGCGTTAGCTGCAGGCTCATTCACTGCAGTCCCTTGAACTAAGATGCGGGTGATGAGGCCTTCAAGGTTGTACAAAGGACCGATGACATTGGGTTCTGCATCTCGTGTGCCATCTGCCCTTGGTGCTGAGGGACCAGGGTTGAAGTCTAACCCCAAAGTCATCTTGTTCTGCTTCACTGAGTTCTGGGCAAACTGGAAGTTGCGCTTGAACAGATTGTCGTCACGACACCATAGTAGTGACGATGGGTGTGCATCAGCAGGTTGTGGCCCATGGACCATGCAGGGATAGAAGCCTTGTTCAATAGCTTCATCTCTGGACCTGGGCAGAAGATTCTTGTATAGGATGTCTCCCCACGGTCTCTTGATGGGGTTTTTCTCAGCATATTCCTGGGTTACAAATCGGTATTTGAACCATTGTTCTGCCCAATATCTTCGAATCCATTGGATTTGGGTCTTGCGCTGATTGTAATCCTCTTCAGGATCTGTCTTGTATAGTTCTGAGAGTTCATCTGGCAGATCTTTGGATGTTTCTCCATGACGCTTTCTGCCACCCTTCCTTGCTGCTTTCTCTGAAGCCATAAACTTTAACTTGAAAGGCTTCAACACATTCAAAGGCTTCAAAGGTTTTCGCTTGCTGGACCAACAGGAACTGGCTTCGGGGGAGTTAATGTGATGCTATAATTCTGCAAATGAATGCAGACTATGAGAACCAAAGGATTCTCCCACGGACATGTACCTGTGACAGCATTAAGGTGCGAGGGAAGGGGAAGATGTCATATGCATTCTCAGAAGATTTTGAAGATAAATGAGTTTAGAAGACATTGACCTCATCGTGCGAAGACATTCACTCATAGATAAGGAGTTGGTTCCAGATTTGTACGAATCCAAAGATCAGTACAAGTGAGGAATCTAACTACTTTGTGAAGCATAAGTGAATATACTAGGCATGTTATGAGATGCAGTATGAGAGAGATCTAACTTGTGTGAATAGAAACTGCTTGTGGTAGAAAGTGACAAATCCATAGGATCAACGGTGTTGTAAAAAGGAAGTTTTATTTACCACACTAAGAACTGCTAGACGGAGTGGAAGATGAGGCCGAGTAGTTCGATCTTCCGTGCCCTAACTTGGCGACAGAGGACACCTACGGCGACGGCGGAGAGGACGATGTCCGCGGTCGGCGTGAAGACGGCATCAGAGAGGTTGCGGCAGCGAAGCGCTTCGTCGTCGGCGTCGTCGAGGGCTAGCGGTGGCGCTAGGGTTCGTGCGAGAGTGGAAGAAGAGATAATGACCGCTGTGAAGTGTGTATTTATAGGTACATGGGCGGTACTGCGCTATTACACAGGAGCCCCAAGCGATTCGCATCTGAGGAACACGTGGCCATTATGCGGAATTTTGGGGTTTGTTCCACGTCCCACGCACGCCTTGATTGTCGGGTGGTCGTTCCTACTTCTCCGGGTTTCATGTGGAGGAATGAGCATTGAAAACGGACTTAATGGTTGTCTCTGTATCTTCTGCTGACAAGGACGCACAGAAGACATTCGACAGTTTCAATAGAGTGCATATGATTTGGAGAGATAGAATTTGAGATAGAAAGCATAGAGAGGTTAGGGTCCGATCACATTCACTTAGTTCAAAAGATTCAACAATGAAGACATAGCTATAAGTGAATGTTGTAGAGGACAGAACACTAAAATATATATATATATATATATATATATATATATATATATATATATATATATAATCAACATAGTGAAGATAATCATGAAGATATGTTGAGATCGAAGCCAAACCAAATGTGAAGACATTGCAAGGTAACGCCATGAGTGAAACACTTCAAAATAGAACATTTGGTGGTGGCGTTACCCACCGTATAGGAAGTATTAGACCCAGACACGGCGCACAATTATCGTGGCGCTCCGAAGTCAAATTCCACATTAATGTATTCACACTTAGAATGTATGTCTTCATTGAAGATATACTTTACTTCGTGTGTTGCACATCTAAGTCATCAATATGCATTAGGGTTAGGATGTGTGCCTGATCACAGGACATTTGAGGATTCTAGGATATTTAGCTCACACCGTAACTTGCAAAATCTCTTCTCATCCAAGGGCTTGGTGAAGATATCTGCCAATTGCTCTTTAGTGTTGACGTGTATGATATCAATATCTTCCTTCACAACATGATCTCTGAGAAAGTGATGACGAATTTCAATGTGCTTTGTCTTCGAGTGCTGAACTGGGTTGTTGGCAATCCTGATGGCGCTTTCGTTGTCGCAGTAAAGTGTCACTTGCTTCAGATGAATGCTATAGTCCTTGAGTGTTTGCTTCATCCACAGAAGCTGAGCGCAGCAAGATCCAGCAGCAATGTATTCAGATTCAGCAATGGAGAGACATACACAGTTCTGCTTCTTTGAAGACCAACATACAAGTGATCGTCCTAGAAAGTGACATGTGCCTGATGTAGACTTGCGATCAACTTTGTCACCAGCATACTCAGCATCCGAGAATCCAACCAGATCAAACTCTGAGCCCTTTAGATACCATAATCCTAGAGTTGGGGTGTGAGCCAAATATCGAAGAATTCGCTTCACAGCTAAGTGATGCGACTCCTTTGGTGCCGGTTGAAATCGAGCACACATGCAAACACTAAGCATAATATCTGGCCTAGATGCACATAGATAAAGTAAAAACCAATCATGGAGCGGTATACCTTTTGATCGAACTCTTTACCATTGTCGTTGGGACCCAGATGATGTTTGGCTAGCATTGGTGTTGTGAAGCCTTTGCAGTCTTGCATACCGAACTTCTTCAGGCAATCTTTGAGATACTTCTCTTGAGATATGAAGATGCCATTGTTTTTTTGTCGTATTTGAAGACCGAGTAAGAACTTCAGCTCTCCCATCATGGACATCTGATATTGCTCTTGCATCATATATCCAAACTCTTCACTGTACTTCTGATTGGTGCAGCCGAAGATAATGCCATTCACATATATTTGGCACACAAATAGTTCACCATCATATGTCTTTGTGAAGAGAGTGGGATCTAGGGAACCAGGTATGAAGCCTTTGCTCTTCAGGAAGTATTTGAGTGTGTCATACCAGGCCCGAGGGGCTTGTTTGAGGCCATACAGTGCCTTGTTGAGCTTGTATACCATGTCAGGATGTTTTGGATCTTCAAAGCTAGGCGGTTGTGCAACATACACTTCTTCTTCAATCTTGCCATTAAGAAAAGCACTCTTCACATCCATTTGATATAGAAGTATGTTATGATGATTTGCATAGGCCAATAGTATGCGTATGGCTTCAAGTCTAGCCACAGGAGCAAATGTTTCATCGAAGTCAATGCCTTCCACTTGAGTATATCCTTGAGCAACGAGACGAGCTTTGTTTCTTACAACTTGACCATGCTCATCTTGCTTGTTGCGGTATATCCATTTGGTGCCTATTATATTGTGCTTCCGTGGATCAGGACGCTTAACCAGTTCCCATACATTATTCAGCTCAAACTGTTGAAGCTCCTCTTGCATAGCTTGAATCCATTCAAGTTCCATGAAGGCTTCTTCAACTTTCTTGGGTTCTGTTATTGAGACGAATGCGAAGTGCCCATAGAAATTTGCTAGCTGAGTTGCCCTTGAACGAGTGAGTGGACCAGGAGCATTGATGCTATCAATTATTCTTTCAATCTGCACTTCATTGGCAACGCAAGGATGTATAGGGTGAAGATTTTGCTCTTGCTGATCATTGTCGTTGTTAAAAGGAATGTCTTCAGGCTGAGCATTGTCTTCATGTTGATCAAGTGTTGAGATGATAAGTTCTTCTTCAGGATGAGCTTCAGAAGGTATAATTTCTCCAGTTCCCATTAGCTTGATTGATTCACTGGATGGAACTTCATCTAGCACATTTGGCAGTTGGTCTCATCGAACCGCACATCCACTGTTTCAACCACTTTGTAATGAAAGAGATTGAAGACTCTGTAGGAGTGCGAATCCTTTCCATATCCAAGCATAAAACCCTCATGTGCTTTTGGTGCAAACTTTGAGGTGTGATGTGGGTCCTTGATCCAGCACCTTGCGCCAAATACTCTGAAGTAACTGACATTTGGCTTCTTGCCAGTAAGGAGCTCATAAGATGTCTTGTTCAGAAGCTTGTGAAGATAAACACGATTGATTGTATGGCATGCAGTATCAATGGCTTCAGGCCAGAATTTTCTTGGGGTCTTGTATTCATCTAGCATCGTTCTGGCCATCTCAATGAGTGTTCTGTTCTTGCGTTCGACGACGCCATTCTGCTGTGGCGTGTACGGGGCTGAGAATTCATGTGTGATGCCCAAGGTATCAAGATATGTATCAAGGCCAGTGTTCTTGAATTCAGTGCCATTGTCACTTCTGATGTGCTTTATCTTGGCGCCATAATTATTCATAGCTCGATTGGCGAAGCGTCTGAAGACATCCTGCACTTCAGTCTTGTAAAGGATTATGTGCACCCAAGTATATCTAGAATAATCATCAACAATAACGAAGCCATAGAGGCAAGCAGTAGTAGTAAGAGTTGAGTAATGAGTGGGACCGAAAAGATCCATGTGAAGCAGTTCGAAGGGTCGAGTAGTGGTCATGATTGTCTTCGAGGGATGTTTGGCCCTCGTCATCTTTCCTGCCTCACTGGCACCGCATAAGTGATCTTTCTTGAACTTGACGCCCTCGATGCCTATGACATGCTTCTTCTTTGCTAGGGTGTGGAGGTTCCTCATGCCAGCATGCCCAAGCCTCCGATGCCAGAGCCAGCATTCTGAAGCTTTTGCTAGAAGACATACGGCAAGCTGTGGTCCTGCTAAGAAATCTACCACATACAAATCATCTTTTCGATACCCTTCAAATACTAGAGACTTGTCAGATTCCATTAGTACAAGGCAATGATATTTTCCAAATATTACGATCATGTTCAAATCGCAAAGCATTGAGACAAACATTAAGTTGAAGCCAAGGGATTCAACAAGCATGACTTTATCCATGTGTTGATCCCTTGAGATTGCAACTCTACCTAGACCCAATACCTTACTTTTACCAGTGTCAGCAAATGTGATGTGGCTCTTGTCGGATGGACGTAAGGTTGAGTCCATAAGAAGGCTTCTTTTGCCAGTCATGTGATTTGTACACCCACTATCAATAATCCATTCTGAAGACGCTGGTGTCGTACCCTACTGTGCAGTTAGGGGGATAGGCTTCACCAAGAGCATTGTGAAGCAAAAACATTTGACGAACCAATGGGTTATGAAAGCTTAGATCCAGATTAGGACTAATAGGGAGAGTAGCAAGCGATTCAGGAACGAAGTACATAGTAAGACCATTTGGGCATTCAATCTTGCGCCCTACAAGATGTTTAAGGTCCCCAGCAATGGCGTCAGACGATTTTGGTTTTCTGCTGGAGACCTTTCCCTGCAAAAGAGAGTTACGCTTTCTTAGCCACCCACATCTTCAAGGGTGGCTGAGAAGCAATAAGTCTAAGTGCAGCATCTGAGAATTTTGGCTTTGGAGCCCTAGCAAATAGTCTTGCAGGCGGACAATAGTACTCATAAGAATAAGCAGAATAGTTCTTGGTCTTATGAACATGGCGGTTTGATGAACCGCTCTCATATTCATATGCCTGAGTATGGTTTCCCTGCAAAACATTTGCGTTAGTGCGACTCAGGTGAGTCCTCTGTCTGTATGAAGCCTTTGGATCGTATGAAGCCTTTGGTCTGAGGTTTGTCTTCTTCACGTGAGGTGTCATGATGACATTCACAGGAAGATTCTCCAGACACCTTTTCAGAACCCAGATCTTCTTCATAGGCGGTCCATTCGTGTAGTTAGTACCAATGTACCTGGCAAACACTTCACCATTCTGATTCTTAAACAGTATATAGTTTGCATCAAAGGATTCATCAATGATAATGGGGTTAGCACAAGTGAAGCCAGATAGATTGGATGGGTCTGCTGAAGGTTCCTTTGCAGCAACCCACATGGTTTGGGGTACTGCTCAGGTTTCCAGTAAGAGCCATCAGCATTCATTTTCCTTACGAACCCAACACCCTCTTTCCTCGGGTTTCGGTTCAGTATCTGCTTTTTGAGAACATCACATAGTGTCTGATGCCCTTTAAGACTTCTGTACATCCCTGTTTCAAGCAATGTCTTCAACCTAGCATTCTCATCAGCAATAGCAGTGGTATCCTCAGCAGAGGGGTTAGTTACCACATCAACAGTTGAAGATATTACAACAGTAGTAGCAGTAGAACATTCAGCAACAGAAGTAGCATTATCACGCTCAATGCATTTAAGACATGGTGGTTCAAATCCTTCCTGAGCGGGACTGATCTGTTTGGCGCGAAGTGACTCGTTTTCCTTTTGAAGATCTTCATGAACCGCTCTCAATTTCTCAAGATCTTGCTTCCTTTGAAGATAAACATAGGAAAGCTTTTCATGAGTTGTTGAGAGAGTTTCATGACGACTTTCAAGTTCCTGATACTTAACGTGAAGATTTTTTATGTCTTCAATTAAGGATTCAGATCGAGTCATTTCAGCACCTAACAGATCATCGCTTCTGTCTAACAGTTTTTGAATATGTTCCATAGCTTTCTGTTGTTCAGTTGCAAATTTAGCAAGTGTTTTGTAGTTGGGTTTTGAATCACAATCAGAGTCATCGTCACTAGATGTTTGATAGTGAGTAGTGCGTGTGTTTACCTTGGCACCGCGTGCCATGAAGCAGTAGGTAGAAGCGGAGTAGTCCATGTCATTTGCATCGGTGTCGGTGACGAGGTCATTGTCTTTAGTATTGAAGATGGACTTGGCAACATATGCTGTAGCCAGACTTGTGACGCCTGAATCGGACTCCTCCTCAGACTCCACCTCCGCCTCCTCAGAAGCAGACTCCTCCTCTGAATCCATTTCCTTGCCAACAAACGCACGTGCCTTGCCAGATGAGCTCTTCTTGTGTGATGAAGACTTTGAGGAAGACTTGGAAGAAGACTTTGAGTATTTCTTCTTCTTCTTGTCGTCAGAGTCATATTCCTTGCTCTTCTTCTTCTTTTTGTTCTCATTGTCCCACTGTGGACACTCAGAGATGAAGTGGCCAAGTTTCTTGCACTTGTGACATGTTTTCTTCTTGTAGTCATGAGAAGAAACTTCATCATTCCTTGAGCTTGATCGGGAAGACTTTCTGAAGCCTTTCTTCTTGGTGAATTTTTGGAACTTCTTCAGATGAGGAGACAGCTTTTGCCTTCAAAGCACGAGTTCGCCCATAGTTTGGACCGTAGATATCTCTTTTCTCAGAAAGCTGAAACTCATGTGTGTTGAGCCTCTCAAGTATGTCAGATGGATCGAGTGTCTTGAAATCGGGACGTTCTTGAATCATCAGGGCTAGGATGTCAAACAAACTATCAAGTGATCTCAGTAGTGTCTTGACGACTTCATGTTTGGTGATCTCAGTAGCGCCGAGGGCTTGAAGCTCATTTGTGATGTCAGTGAGTCGGTCAAATGTGTGCTGGACATTCTCACTGTCATTTCGCTTGAAGCGGTTGAAGAGGTTGCGAAGGACACTGATTCTCTGATCTCTCTGGGTTGAGATGCCTTCATTGACCTTGGAGAGCCAGTCCCAGACCAGCTTAGATGTCTTCAAAGCACTCACACGGCCATACTATCCTTTGGTCAGGTGACCACAGATGATATTCTTGGCAGTAGAGTCCAGTTGAACAAATTTCTTGACATCAGCAGCAGTGACACCTTCTCCAGCCTTGGGAATGCCGTTTTCAACGACATACCATAGGTCGACATCAATGGCTTCAAGATGCATGCGCATCTTATTCTTCCAGTAGGGATATTCAGTTCCATCGAAGATGGGGCACGCAGCGGAGACTTTAATTATCCCTGCAGTCGACATAGCTAAAACTCCACGTGGTTAAACCGAATCACACAGAACAAGGGAGCACCTTGCTCTGATACTAATTGAAAGTGCTTTATATCAACTAGAGGGGGGGTGAATAGGCGATTTTTATGAAAGTCTTCAAAACGTGGAAGTTATGAAGAGAAACTATAGAAATAAACCTATTACCATGCAGCGGAAGGTAGACTACACTAGGCAAGCCATAGTCAAGTATTCAATAAAGTGAAAGCACAGTGACTTAATAGCAACAATGTAGTAAAGATCAGGTAGGAAGATATTATGAAGCCATACAGAACATGCAGTCACTCAGTGAAGACAAAAGATAGTGCAAACATACAATGACTTCACAAGGAGCAACAGTAAGTAAAGGGAAGGGAAGATGAAACCAGTGACTCGTTGAAGACAATGATTTGTTGGACCAGTTCCAGTTGCTGTGACAACTGTACGTCTGGTTGGGGCGGCTAGGTATTTAAACCTTAGGACACACAGTCCCGGACACCCAGTTCTGAACACGCAGCTCAGGACACCCAGTCCTCACCGTATTCTCCTTGAGCTAAGGTCACACAGACCTCGCCCAATCACTCTGGTAAGTCTTCAAGGTAGACTCCCAAACCTTCACAGACTTTGTTCACCGGCAATCCACAATGTCTCTTGGATGCTCAGAACGCGACGCCTAACCGGCTGGAGGATGCACAGTCCTCAAGTGTAATAAGTCTTCAGATCACACAGACAAGAAGACTTAAGTGATGCCCAATTCTCTTTGGCTCTAGGTGGTTAGGGCTTTATCCTCGCAAGGAATTTTCTCTCAAAGGCTTCGAGGTGGGTTGCTCTCAAACGACAAAAGCCGTACTCTCAATCTGAGCAGCCAACCGTTTATGGTTATAGGGGGTGGGCTATTTATAGCCACTTGGCAACCCGACCTGATTTGTCCGAAATGACCCTGGGTCACTAAGGAACTGACACGTGTTCCAACAGTCAGATTTCAAACTCACAGGCAACTTTACTTGGGCTACAAGCAAAGCTGACTTGTCCGACTCTGGACAAGATTCGCTCTCATAGTCTTCACTCGAAGACATAGGTTGGTTAGGCATCACTTCAGTCATTCTGACTGGTTCTCTTGGACCCCACTTAACAGTATGGTGGTTCCTATGACTCAACACAAAAGAAGGAGAACTATGAAAGATCTAAGTCTTCGAGCTCCATAGGCTTCATGTGGTGTCTTCTCTTGTCACAGTCTTTGATGTGAATATCTTCATATACCACCTTTGACTTCAATGTCTACATACATTTTTAAGGGTCATCTCTGGTAGGAAAACCGAATCAATGAGGGACTTCTACCTGTGTTATCCTGCAATTCTCACAAACACATTAGTCCCTCAACTAGGTTTGTCGTCAATACTCCAAAACCAACTAGGGGTGGCACTAGATGCACTTACAAAAAGCATGAATATGCCAGCAGAAAAAAAAGCACATTGGCATATACTTAATCTCATATAATGTAACCTGAGTACAAAACGACTATGATCTTAAATGACTTGTACATCAGGAGAAGGCAAAGATATATGCCATGTCCAATTGTCCTGAAGCATGAACAAGCTCATTGGGGGAAAGAAGAAAGATACAACATGCTAATATTACTATTGTGCCATTGGTTCACAGTTTTGTCATGAAGCATATGGTTTGCCTATCAGGACCTATTATCTAGATTTGTGTGTTGCTTACTGGTATTGCCCTGGGTAATATTTGGTGAGCCTTGGTATGTTGAATATGTCCCAATTGTAAATAAAAATAAAGGGCCTGCATCTCCAATACTGTGCACACATGTGATCTACCTTGTGCCTCATTTGCACGAAAGTTCAGTGCCCAACTCCATAGTACGAACTCACACCCCCCCCCACCCACACACACACACACACAAAACCTCCATATTACAAAGGCAAAGAGGAATTAGTTCAGTTTGTAGCACAAACCCATCAACTGCAGAATAGTCAACCTGCATATCTAAGGAAATGTTATTATGATTTTAAAAACTATTTTTTGGTTCAGATAAAGGAAACAGTAGATATTGTACCACATTATTGGTTCGGTTCAAACGCAGCAAACACATAATAGTGCCGCTGATCTTCCATGAACCATGGTATTGAGAGAGGTATCATTCATCTTCCTTTTACCTTTTCTAGAATGAAATAATCCTGGTCACCTACTTCGGTTAAGGAAGCAATCTATATATGGAGTATCATATACTCAAAGGTGTACCTGTAATATATTGGAAATTAAACCTTAAATAAGGCATAAAATATACTCCCTCCGTCCCAAAATAAATGTCCCAACTTTGTACTAACTTTAGTACAAATTTGTACTAAGCTTGAGACACTTATTTTGGGACGGAGGGAGTAATGTAGAAGGCATGTATCAGCTATTAGAAGACAAACTTCAGCAGGTCTGTGCAAGACACCACATCACTTTTACATGCAACGAAACAATAAACACCACTAAAATCGCGAATCATAATCACCGGGAGTGGCATTCTTCTTCTTAGGTGGCAAACAAAATATCAAGACTTAGCACTCTGTAACAGATTTCGTACTTAGAAGAAAATGCCAAGATTTAGTAATCGTGTACGTGCAAATGCATGTATCAAATACTGTACAAAATTTTATTGTATGTGTAAAATAAAAAATGCACATATTCAATTTTCAAGCTAATAATATTGTGTAGAGATCATAATAAAACAAGTATATCATTTGAAAGTGTTACTGCACGCCGAAACGTCAAAGCAAAAGACATGTTTTCATTTATCGTCTATGTTTGGACACACCATGTTTAATACATGCTGCAAAAATATATTTCAAGGCAAGAAATTCAAATTTTGTGTGTGTATACAGCTTCATCCATACTGCAAAATCACCGATGTCTTCACTTGATTCCATGTAAACAACAACTACAAGAAAATAGTTACATTGTCTTGTGAAAGCATGTGAACTTCATCCGTACTGCAAAATCACCGATGTCTTCACTTGATTCCATGTAAACAACAACTACAAGAAAATAGTTACATTGTCTTGTGAAAGCATGTGAAATTAATCTAGTTGTATGAAGAAAACAGGTATCACCCATAGCTCATGTCGGTGCCATGCCAGCGGCCGGCATACATGCCAGCCTCCAAAAAAACACCATACAATTCATATTGGCGCACTTGGCAGCGGCTGGCACACATCTCAGACATGGTCTTTCCCCTTGGCCGCGGCTTCTCTTCCTCGCCCTCCTCGACGGCTTCCTTCCTTCCACGCGCCCAGAGGGCGGCATATTGTGCCTTGAGCTTCTCATCACTGTTGATGACCATCCAACAACGGGTGAACTTGAGCGACTTGTTCCCATGTTAGGCGTTTGGAATGCCTACAAATGAAGAGCACGCAAGCATATGGGCAAATGGCATATGGGCAAATGCACAAGCAAGCATATGGCAAATTGACAAGCAAGGAGACAAGCAAGCATGAAACAAAGGAGACCAAGATGGGCACATGTATACCATGTCCTTAATGTCAAGGGCACATGTATACCATGTCCTTAATGTCAAGGCCACTCACGAGTCGTCTCTCAAAACTTGTTGCATTCTTGTTGTATTACCCTCCAACGCTTCGAGAGGGACACCCATTGTATGGCGCAAACTTCTTGCATTCATGATATTCGCGATGAACACATAGCTAAAAGGTTGATGCCTTTTGCTCAGCTGCTCTGAAATTGGGGTCTTGTCCAATGTCCCTTCAACATTAACAAAGGAGCTTGTCCTCATCGTGTGTGTATGTCTGTCTAAATGCTTTGGTGCTTTTTGTTTGCATTAGCTTGGGTGGAGAGCTCGTCTTTAAAAAACAAAGGCTCTCTGTCAATGTCCACTTCATCTTCTTCTAGGTCATAATCCTCCAAGAATGTGTGGTCTTGTGGGAAAGTGTTGCCCAT
The DNA here is from genome assembly GCF_002162155.2 of Triticum dicoccoides. NCBI lineage: Eukaryota > Viridiplantae > Streptophyta > Magnoliopsida > Poales > Poaceae > Triticum > Triticum dicoccoides. The sequence continues at coordinate 40,811,116 of NC_041390.1, read as the reverse complement.
GTCATCTTGCGTAGGTAGGGTGCGATAGATCATTGATCTCTCTAATCATACTTCAAAATCCAATCATCTGTGTATGCATATATCTTGATCTCTCTAATCATACTTCAGAAGCCAATCATCCATGTATGCATCTATCTGTTGCATCTATTTATCAGCAAGTATCTAACTGTGCATCCAGTAATCCTACATATCCATCAATCCATATATATATATGTATCACCAATTACCTCCGAGATAAAGCATGAAGCATTGAGAAGAGATCAGACCCAATTCCATATATACATCACCGAGTACCATTGAGATAAAACATGTGACATTGATAAGAGATCAGACCTGAGATTTGAGGGGCTGAAGGATTACCACCGTATATTCCAGTTTGTAGGCAAGTAATCTGTTGATATTTATATACGTGCTAATTTTTCCAAACAGTTTTTGGAGGCAGTATGTTTAGAGACGTATGATCTGAACGGAGAGTACGTCCGGCCGTCGACGTGTAAAGAGGCATCACGCCCTATGGCGAAGGCGCTCAGCAAGGATTGGCGCAGCGGCACAATAGGGCAAGAGAAAGAAGCGAGATGCTAGGGTTTTGGAAACCAGAGAGCTCGGACTGCTCGATGAAGGAGGGATAAATAGGAGAAGATGTCTTTCAAATTTTCTATCTTTTTGCTTTCACGGGGAGAGAGGCCAAGGTGAGTACAACTCACACGATCGTGATAACTCGTAAACGGATCATTATTTATTTTTCTGCATGGCCGTAACAAGTCCGACCAGATCGTGTACAAATTGTTTTTTTAAAGGGAATTCATGAGTCGATCTACGCCGTAATAATTTGGTCCCACCAAATTAACGGCTTGTAAAATCTAATTAACGTGGGAATTTCTAGGATGTTTTTTAAGGAAATTCATGAGCCGATCTACACCATAATAATTCGGTCCCACCAAATTAACGGTTTATAAAATCTAATTAACATGGGAATTTCTAGAGAGTCTAGGATTAGTATAAGCGCATGGGGGTCGGCAATGCCTCATGGCCTTATCAAAAGCGTCGGCCGTGCCCTCATGGCCAGCCATGAAGGGGCCTCAGCCGTCTTGGCTTCGAGTCTCATCAAGATCAAAGGCCGCGACATCTGCATTGCCTTCAAAGATGATGTTCTCCATGATGAAACGGTTGGACGTCTCATCATCCATGACTAGCATTCTGCCGAACAGGTTGCAGACATCAGGATTGGCGCATGATGAGAATGCCATACATCAACCTTATCAGTAACAACAATTAAACATATGCCCTACTTATTGCATATCTAAGTGAGTAAATTAAGCATTTAGAGGGAAAAAAAAATATCCACACCAATCTCAACGTAAGATCAATGATATAGGATTTAAATGTGCAATACTTATGTCACATCTAGATGTGCTTTAGCAAAACTATTAAACAAACCGATGGACGCCCTCATCGACCTCGCCGACAACGAGGACAAGCTTAGTTTTTTTGTCATTTTAATGTTTGGTTTGTTTAATAATGTGCTGGACTGGACTTGCCGAAGGTTTTTAAATTAGTTTGTCATGTCTATTTGAGTTAAATTTGGCTAAATTTTAGAACAATTCAGGATGCGATGGCCCAGTTAGACGCACCGACGACAACAACGCATGCCAGTTTCTCTGTCCCACAAAATCCAGACATCCATTTGAGGTCCATGTAGCCAAAGCCCCTGCTTCGAGCGAAGGGGCCGCCAGCATGTAGTGGCATCCGCCCCGACATGACGGTATAATTAAGTGATAAGATCACTAGCCTTTTTTTGGTTTTGAACACATTGTAAATTTGTAAATTAGAGAAATGGAAGTTATAAAGTTCTATTGATATTTTCCATAATTCAGAATATGGCATTTTTTATTTTTAGGAGTTGTTTATGAGAAATGTTTGGTTAATGGCATTTCCTTAAAAAAAAGTTAATAGGGCTTCATATAAGGAATGATCGGACACATTTTTATCCCAACATACTCCGTTTCATTATATAAGACGTATTTATTTTCTGATAAAATTCCTGCAATCTAATTCCTCATCATTCCCTTGTTAGCCATAAAAAAAGAAAGTATCTCTCCCAATTGTCAGCATCTCTCCTTGTAGAAAGGATGTAACCAACAAACTCGGTACAGTTTGGAAATTATTTGCTTCAAAGTTAACCGCCACTGTTCGTCAACAGAGCTAATCCTGAGGCATTGTCCAGCCAGTCCCAAACCACAACTCGTATTATGTTTACACTGCCCAAAGAGCATAGTTCCACTTGTTGACAAAACAAAGTTTGAGGCCTGCTTTTGGCCAGTTCACCCAGAATGATGAGAATCAAACATTTCCACAAATTCTCTCAGAATCTTAAACCTATTTTGTTTAGGAGTAACAATTCTCAGAATTCTGAGAGATCAGCCAAAAGAACTGGGCCTGAATCTCAATCTATAGCTACCAGATGATTAAGATGATATAAATCCCCTGTCACCTCATACAGCCTACCAATTGAAACTATAGTAGAAAAATGTCCAGATTAGATGCATCTAAGGATTTTCATGTGGAGCTGTCCGAAGAATCGACAAAAATAACAAAGATGATTCTACAGGGCCTCAGAGATCTTGGTGGCTGTGGTCATCAGACAGGCTTATTGCCCCATCAAGAGTAGCAAATATTTTGATAACATCACTGGCTCCAAGAAAAACAAGTAAAAGCACCGCAAAAACAACCAGATGGCAGATTGTACGATTTGAGTCAGAAGTAGCTGGTTAAAGATCTCATATCTATATTATCAATGGGAATCCGAATGATTTTCTTCTTCATCCTCACCATACGATTGGACATAGCACCAAAACAAATCAAGAAAGCAGAGAAAAATCTCTAGAAAACCGATACAGAGAGATGGCTTATGGCATGACTTTAGGTCGGAAGTAGCTGGTTTAAGATCTCACATTTGTTAACACAAATCAATGGGAATCCGAATGATTTTCTTCGTCACACCTAGCCACGCCATTGGTCGAAATAACACTCCAAACAGAGACGGAGAGATGCAGTACCAAAAGAATATTATTTGCAGAGAAATTTATCTGCTTTGTCACCGGCAAATCCTGGATGAACAGAGGACGGCCGGAGCTTAAAAAGCAGACGGGGAGAGCTAGGAAAGTGCTTTCCCCTTCGGTTCGATCTCGCCTAAGGATAGATTCCTCGCCGCAGATTCGCAGCGAACAATTGCAATTTTAGGCCAAGAACAGATGAACGAGACAGGAAAAGCAGATCAACGTCGGAGAGGAATAAACGACGAAGCACGGCAAATGAAAATCAAGAAGGCTCAAAACGAGGAACAAACCCTAGATCGGGGAAGGGAGTGATGAGATTGGCTGCCGGCGGCGGTGGAAGAAAGGGAGTTCGGGGATCCGGTATTTGTAGCCGTCCTGGCTGGTTGCTGTTGTGGGTACTAACGGGCTAGGGTTTGGACTCGTGGTGCATGTGTACATGGGCTACGGCCCATGAAAGGCTGGACCGAGGTTGGTGGTCCGTGACGATCCAGAAATGCGAGTATCCGATTCAGGTTCTGTTGGGCTTGACATGGGTATCAATATTATGAGGTCTCAAAAAAAAACTATCACCCCCTAAAAAAACTATCAATATTATGTCAAACTCAAAAGAAATAAACTAACAATATTATGTCGTCTCAAAGAAAAATGTATCAATATCATTGATCCTAAAAAAACAAAGCTATCAATATTGTCATAAAAGCTCTTAAGTTTAGATCCCTCTCATCATCGATAATCATGTTGTGCAGAATTACACACGCAGTCATGATATTTGAGACGGAATTCTTATCTCAGGAAAACAATGACAAACCGAGCTTGCAACACATTGAATGCCTTCTCAATATCCTTTCTGCGTGCTTCTTGTGCTTGGGCATAAATAGTTTGATCCTTGCCTTTTTGGCTACTGATGGTTTCATAAATGTTGACCACGAAGGGAGGATAGATATCACCAACCCAATAATATCCTATGATATAGTCATGTCCATTGACAATGTAGTTGCAAGCCGGAGCATCTCCACTAGCCGTAGGGCAGTTCTTCCACCCTCAATGCATGCAATCCACACTCCCAAGCATGTCCGGCCATCCTCTTACTTCATTCTTCGCCATCAACTTCTTTGTGTCCTCCTCATTGGAAGCTTGGAGATACTCGGGACCAAAAACCCAGATTAAAACCTTAGCAAAAACCTGCACACATTTGAGCGCGGTATCTTCTCCAATGTGAAGATACTCATCAGTGTAACCAGTCATAACGTCATATGCTATCACTCTCATTGTCGTTGATGTCTTTTGGTATTAACTAAACCCAAGCAAACCGGCGGCATTTCTTCGCGAGTGAAAAAACATAAAATTGCTATAAGAATAAAAAGAGATCTACGCGTTTGATAACACCTACGGAAGAGGTGAGCCGGATAAGTTGGTACCTAATCAAAGTAATCTTCCATGAGCATGGTATGACCGAGATCTCAGTCGCGCGAAATGTAAAGACGACCAAACGTCGATCCTTGGCGCTTTCTCTTCTTGCCGGCCTCAAATTTTTGGACAAAATGCAACACGACGAGGTGATCTACATCATCGTCAAAAAAGCATATTCTCTATGTCAGAATCATCTGACTCGGACGACGACGACAAACTATAATCATTATTCATCTAAAAAAGTAAATCCACAATTTAATCTAACATATGGGTTGTCACCTAAAATCAAAGCAGACTGAAACCACTAGAGAGATTGCCCTTGGCCGGTAGCAAATCCGTGCAACCAAGCTCTCTTCCGCACCACCGGCCAGTAGCGAATCCAGTGCCCTACTTCCCCATGGCCCCAAACCCGCAGCCCCGGTTGCGAGACGAATCTGCGGCTCAATTCTCCCAACCTTCTATTTTTCTAGCTTTGAAGCCCAGTTTATGTACTACTCGGCCCCCAAGTTAGCAAAATAAAATGTGCCCCACTCTCTTGGGTCCCCATTGAAATTTAGGGCTGGGTCCGCTCCGGCACATATGCATGGAGGAGTTTACTGTTAAATAAAACATAAAAAATGCATTGCTTTCAAAGTGAGAATCCAAATCAAAATTCATTTTGTTTTGAAACTATCAAAACCCATTTTCACTGTTGTGTTTCTCATGATGGGATGTTCAGAACCAGGTCCCTGACGGGCATATTCCACCAATTATTTTTGGGAAGCGACTTCAAGTCACCAAAAAAAAATTCAAGTTTTGTGGTATGAACATGCTTTTCTAGCTCGGGCCAATAAGTTGAGACTTTTTTGTTTGATAACATGTTCCTAGTTGTATAGTGGCTTGTGTATCATCAGACGATATTTAGAAAAACAATTGTGCCGATATTTGGAGACTATGCGCCGATATTTTTAGAAAAACAATTGTGTATGTTTTTTCATTGTCGTGTGACCTGATTTTCTCTCACGAACTGGTAGTTTGACCATCCATAACGAATATTATGTGCAAGAAAAGTATATAGTTTTTTATTGCAAATTATTGTAGGTAGCTTACCAAGCTGACCGCTTGGTAGTTCAAGTATATAGTTGCTCGTGTTTTGGTAAAAAAAAAGTTCTTACACTATTAGTGCATACATGCCTTGAAATTTGCACATAATATATTCAATTATCTGGAAGCAACCGTATAATAGAAACTTGCTTTTTTGCCCCAACAATTCATAACTAGATGGCCGACTTGTCATTTTGTGACATGAAAACATGTACGTAATACAAACTTGCTTTTCAAGACATAATGTTGTTTGTTCCAAGCATTGCGATTTGTGCCATCCACATTATAAAGGGAGCGACTAGGATAAAAGCTGAGTATAGGGTGCAAAAATAGAAAAAGCATTCTGGGCCCTCGGATTGAAGATAGACGGTACAGGAGATGGTGGAGCAATCTGTGCGGACAGTTAGCAAAAAGGGCCCTCGACTCAGGTTAATTTGCTTCCGATGCCCTTCTCCTCCAAACACGATCCCCTCTGCGGCCGGCAGTAGCACGGGCACCTCTCAACCCTAATGGCGTCGCAGCTCCCTCCTGGACCTACCCTCTCGTCCATCTCCCTCTATCTCGCTGACGGTGGTGGAGGTACAGATCCTTTTTTTTTGCGAACAGAGGTACAGATCCGGTGCCTAGCTGGGCGAGTACGCTCCATATACGCTCCATGTAGGTACCGTTCCATCTGCGCTCCGACGGCTCTTCGCCGTCTCGTCAGCGGCGGTCCGGCTGCTTTGAACGGACCTCGCCATGTGCTAAGCTGCGGTTGCGGGGGAACAAACTCGCCTCGGTACTGTCCTCAACCCCCCATCGTTCTCTTTATGCTAATTTTTTGGGGTAAAATCTGGGGATATATCTGTGTCCATGCGGAGGAAAAATAATCAATGAAAAAACTTGCTATATCTTGCTTACATTAGATTTTTTTGAGCAATTAGGCATTTTTTTATAATTGGTTGATATTGTCAACAATTACATCCTGATTGCAATATTCTAGGATAAGTGTGCTCTCCTGAATCATGAGAAGTAGTAGTGTCGCACTGTCAACAAATATTATCTATCTGTGGCTGGCTCTGCAGGTTGTTTATTTTCCTGAATAGAGATAGTAGAAGAATGTCACCTATGAATCCTGACACTTCTTGTCTGCTGCCATCTCATACAATTTCTCGTGGTTGCCTACTCGTACTGTCAACTACTCAACTTTCATCAATTTGAATGATACATGAGTACAAAGTAATTTCATGTGCCTGTTCAATTACCATAACGTGAAGTGCTTGTTGGCACAATGCTGAAATTCAGTAACACTGCAATATGTGCCACTCCAACGATTTTGCAGAGCCCTATCTATTTTTCAGTACTTCCATTGAAACTAAAATCATGGTAGTATTTTCTAGTGAAACAATGTATTAATTCTTTGGTCTTCCTCATTTGTTTGTAAAAAATGCCATTATATTCCAATTCCTACAGATTTATCATGCGAGTAACATACTGGAGCTCGGCGGTGGCATCGTCTACATCCGTTTATTAGTCCCGTGTTTCACTTCTCTGCTCTGCTGGCACGGTTTTTTGTGTGACATTTGTTCAGGAAACATAGCATCGGCCAGAGCGGCTTCAGAGTATTAAAACATGTTACCAATTTTTGGGAGAACTAGCATTCCATTGCTGCTACAACTTCTGTGAGACTGCGCTTTCTTCAATTTGAAGTAACCTCTTCCAATTTATTGTGGCTACAATCTGAAGCATCTTACAAATAAGTTGAGTTAGAATCATTCTTTGGTGTGTGGTATGTCTCTGGAACTTTGGTTGTGCATTTCCTTTCACTTTTGCATTGTGTTGAAGAAATATATGCATCTCTTTCACCTGATTAACCAATCGCATCTCATTTCAGTAGATTTTTTTGTAAACGGGGCACCCAAGAGTAGGGTTTCTGTTTGAGTTTTTAGGGCTTCAGTAAGTATAAATTGTTGTTTTCATTTCACATTCGTTTGGTACCAGGTACGATTCCATTCTACTCCGAACCATAAATTAGACAACATTACATCTCTTTCCTTAGTGGAAAACAAACATATTTTTCTTCTAAATTATGCAATAACACTCTCCTTGTATACTTACAGCTATTATATTTTTGTTACAGTAGTGTAGAAACTGTAGTGGTAAACTGGGTGGAAATTAACAGAATTATCATGGTTCACATAACTATTATGTGCAAGCTACTACTCACCAAGCAATATAGAAATGTATGCACATGACTGAACTATAATTCAAATCTTTACAAACTTTTAATCCACCAGAGAACATAATTATTTCCTAGTTCTTGCCTTGTAATGTGAACTGTAACATTGTTCTTGTATTTTGTAGATGTATGCTGCCCTCTGACCAGCGGAAGCATCAGGACTGCAAATGGAGAGAGGAGGTGTTCACCGAAGACTTCCCTTCCTTATAGCTGCAAGAATTTCTCTGCAGGATAATTTTAATTCTTTTGTTGAGCATACACCTACGCGTGCTTGTGCTCAACTGAAGCTCGAACTGGAGGAAAGGACAGGGCTTTCATGTCATGTGCCATCAAGATAGTCCAGACTTCCCTTCCTTACAGTTCCTGACCCATTTTTAATAGCAATGCTTGTTGAGCAGTGATCGTATTAGTCCTTAGGTCCCAGTCTTGCCAGTCATGTACTGAAAATGATCCTCCCATGTATCAGTCGATATGTATGCATGCCTCTTGTGTTGTGTTCCATCTATGATGGCCCAGTTTGAAATGTAAATTTAGTTATGCTTGAAGAGTATGGTATAATTTTGAGGTAATTACATCAATGGTGTCTAAACTTGCTATCAATGTTCAGTTTAGTGCACGAACTTGAAGAATACACCGATTTGGTGCAAAAACTTGGCTTTCTGGTGCAAATACGGTTCGAATCACGTTTTCATACGTCCGCGCTGCTGACTAGATGCCAGCGTGGCTGCGGGACCCAATGTCAGCGAGTGCCATCGCGCACAGAGGCATGTGGTCACGCGGCTGGGTGAAATATCACAGAAACCCCCTTTGATCTGTTTATTTTTCGCACATAAGCCCCTGAGCCGGTGGGACACAGCAGCCCGCCCATATCCTAACATCCCGCCTGTGTCATGATCTGCCTCGGGCTCTTCTCGTCGTCTCTCTCCTAGTTCGATCGTTCGGTGCCGCCGCCTGGGTGGATCGTGACGGCACCATTGATCGTCGCGGGCGCGAATGGCGGCGCCTCGTCGGCGAGCTCTCGGCGATGCAGCTCCTCCATATGGTGAGAATTGCGTCGTCTCCTCTGCCCCTCTGTCTCCTGGTTTTTGTAGGTTTTTAAATGTATGTATGGCGCGACAGGAACTAGGATATGTATGTCATGGTGCTGCTGTGATGATTCTTAGTTGTGTTTAGGTTATTCCCCTAATGCGCAATGACACTTTAGGATTTGAAACTGATGTTTGTTCTTAGGTAATGCGTGGGTTAGAAAGGCACCTCTTTTTTGGTATTTGTGATGGACAAAAAAATGCAGATTTGATGACATAGAGGATGGTCGATTTGATCCTATTAGAAATATGAAGTAGGTATACTGAAAATTTAACAGTAGCATTACTAAACTTGATGGCAGTAGCATTCCTGAACTTTTTGACAGATGCTTAACTGAATGTTGGACGCTTAACTGAATTTTTGACACTTGCTTAACTGAATTTTGACTAGTAGGTACACACTCAATTTTGATCAGTGAACATGTATGTACGTGCATAGTGTAAGCTAGTCAGTACTTGTTGGGTGAGTTTCTGTAAGCAGCCAGCAAGCAAAGGGCATTTGTTGCCTGGACAATTTTGTAAGAAACAGAGCAGACATACACACCCGTATATGATGTTGCCTTCAAATCTTTGGTACACATTCTTTATATGATGGAAGATTAACTCCTGGCATATGCTTACAGAGATCTTTGGTGTGCATTATGCAATTGAGCCTTACCTTAATTTATCACACCCGTAGCTCATAGCTGCAGAGCCACTCAGCCTTCAGATGTCCCTACTCTGCTCTGTAAAGACAAGAACTCGTCTGAACCACTAGGAACCTCTTCCTCCCCATGACAGCCATCCATCCTGTGGCACTTTGTTACATCCCTCTTACTCCATCGAACAAATTGTGCCAGATTACAGGGGAATTGAGGCTAGGGTTTGAGGAGGAGGAGATACACGAGACAGAGAACTGGGGTTTGGAGAAGTGGGTTCAGTCTATTACTCAATCGTGCCCCTCTCATCCGGTCCAGGACCTACTTAACCACCTATCACAGCTCCCAGGTGGCCGGGTCGAAAAGCCGGTTGGGCTTCTTGTTCCTCTTGGGCCGGTCGGCGTCGTTGGTGGGCTTGGGCGTAGCGGTATCCGTGACACACTTTTTTATTTTTCATTATCTGCGAAAGAACGGACTTTCATTCATTGACATGGGGCATAAAATCATCCTGATAGACGAGCTGAATCTCTTCCTGCCCAGACCCTAACCATTAGTTGGTAGGCAGAAAAAAGCGGAAGGCATTCGTACCAAAGGTTGCTCGTGTGTATGTGTGCTCTGTTTCTTACTCTGCTAGATCTTCCTTGTTTCTTCCAGAAATTCCACCGAGCAACCTGTGTGCGTGTGTGAGTCTATCATACCAACACAGCGGGAGACTCTCTGCCAATAATTTGTTTGTTTTATCAATTTTGGGTTGTTTACTGCAAGTGTTTTATGAAGTGAATTCTATGCTGTTAAGATAGTGTTCTTACCACTTATTTATCCATATTTACTGATGCTAAATGAATTATTAACTAAAGTTAACATCATTTAGAGTTAACTGAATTTTGTTTTGTTTACTAAATTGTGTGTTGTAAGCTGAGGTAAGAGTGAACTAATTACTTCTTCTTTGCATTGCAGGTGCTTTTGATGGTCTTTTCTAAGTTCAGATTCACCGCAGAGGCTTCTTTTGTGGAACTGACAGCAACAACACATACAAGGATTATGAAGTTGACTGGTTTGACAACTGTGACAGTGATACTTGGTCCATTTTATGGATTGATGATTTTCTGCAGCAGCTAGGGTATGACAGAAAGAGTGTAAAGCTTGATGTGTTTTGGTGTCAGCCGGGAAAGACATTGGGTGATGGACTAAGAGAGATAAAGTGTGCTGCCGACATCCTTGCAATGATAGCACCAACTACAGAGCACAAGAATTTGTTGCTGATTGTAGACCATGGAGAGACACTTAACAGAGTTATGAGAGATGACATTATGCTAAATGATAAAAATATCCAAGATGAGGAAAGAAGTGTGCCAAATGATAGGAGGGGAAGGAGGTTATTTGGGGAAGGATCATCATCAGGTTGTGGTGATGAAGAAATAGAGGAGGAAGGTGGAGTAGACGCAGCAACAGCAGATTCAAAGACTGATGAGGATTTCTATGATAGTGACTTTGATATAGAGATGGGGATGATGATTTGTTCGAGACAAACATAGATAAAGAAGTGGATGATCACAGAGAGAAGGATACATCATGTGACTATGAAGCGGAGCTAGCTGAGGATGTTGTCAATGAACCATTCATGTCTGAACTTGATCAAAATGCACCTAAGTTCATCAATGAACTTGATCTTTTGCTTAGAGGACTATTTGATTACCAGACTTGTTATTATTAATGTAATGAACATTTGGATGTGATGTACCTTGAACTTAAGTATTTGGCTGTCATGTTATGTACTAGACCTATTTATAGTGTTGCCGTCAATAATTTGGTACTGAATATCACTGTCTTGCTGTCAAACTTTAGTTGTGATGACCACAAAAATGTTGTCAAAATTTGGCACTGAATATCACTTTCTTGCTATCAAAATTTAATTTTTTTTGCACCGAATATCATTGTGTTGCTGTCAAATTTTAGCTATGATGTTCACACAATTGTTGTCAAAATTTGGCACTGAATATCAATTGGTGCTGTCAAAATTTAGTTATGATATACTACTGTAGTACATGAATCATTCGATTCAATAATGTTTGATGTACAGGTACATGAAACAATAATTTCAATTTGATACAGGAGATTGATTCGGTACAGGAGATTGTTGTACATGAAATTGACATTAATCTGAAACTGCAGTACAGGAAACAAAACATCTCGAATTGCCATTTTCTTTCAATACACAGACCAAGCATTTCAGTAGTAAATCTCATTGAGTTCATCAAAAATACTAATTTTGTCTCAACTAAACCAAAATACATTAAAACAAAATGCATCAGGACCTGCCAGCCATTGCAAACATGATTGCGACTAAACCAAAATACATTAATATGGCACTCGCTGACATTGGGTCCCACGACCATGCTGGCATCCTAGTCAGCAGCGTGGACGTATGCAAACGTGATTCGAACCGTATTTGCACCAAAGAACCAAGTTTTTGCACCAAATCAGCGTATTCTTCAAGTTCATGCACCAAACTGAACATTGGTGGCAAGTTTAGGCACCATTGCTGTAATTACCTCTACAATTTTCTCGATGTACTAGCATATTTGTGATAGATACTTGCATACTTTTTCATGACAAACATCTTCAGTTTCCTTGCATAACTAGTGATGATGTACTGAAATATACATGTATTTCATGAAATAGATATGTGCAAAGATTTTTTGTAAAACTAATAGGAAATGGGGCATAATGACTGCAGATCTATAAATGGTTGTTGGAGAGAAAGATGAGATAGTTGAGGTTGTTGTTGCAAAGTTTCTGTTTTATATCTAACTGTTACTAGGGGGCTTTTCGTAAAATTTGCCCTTAAGTGGCTTGCTATCCTCCATTAGAATCTGTGCCATCCATCTTGCATCCAACCGCTGAGCCTTGTTTTTTCTATTTTTGCAACGTAAGGTCAGATTCTATCCTAGTTGTCCCCCATTATAAAGGTGGCTTTTAGTGGTCATTTTAATGATACATAAGTGAGTATATATTCAAAACTTTTTATTCAAAGTAATCCTTAATTTATAGGTTCAGTGCTAGAAAAGCATGTTCATATGAGAAACTTGCTTTTCGTGGTAGAAAAATTGCTTTGAGAAATTATTCATTGAAACTTGCCCATATGGGATCCATTATAAAGGCTGGGAGGTAGATTCATATGCCAAATTTCATCAACTGATGTTTGGTCTGTAATAACTGTCCAGCCCGACAACAAACATAGTACTAGCTTCTTTCAAACTTAGGAGGCAGTGCACAAATCAGTCCCTGAAGCATGATCTTTGCGTAACCTGACAGCATTTGCCTTCTTCCAATCTTCTGCAGCCTTCTTGACAAATACATCCAATTTGGACAATAAGAAGTACTTCTCTGAGTTGAGAGCAATAACATCTTCGCAGATAAACAAGACATCAATCTTAGAAAAGATTATATCATATCCAGATGCATGAGCCTTCATCTTTGCATATTCACCACATAAGAAAATCTGAAAGAGAAACACTTTAGATTAGGGTTCCTACCGGTGCGGCTACGCAGGTTATAGGGACAAGGTGGGGGAGGACGAGGGCTGGAGCGCGCGCGCCGGCGAGTGGGCGCCGTCGCGGCTAGGGTTTAGGTGCGGCGGCGGTTGGCTGGTGGCGGCTAGGGTTTCGGCTCCTCAGGGAGCCGAGCAACAGAAGATGATAATATCTTTATTGCTTCATTCTCAAAGAGTCTTACAGCCTATATTTATAACCTAAATAACTTGCATAAGAATTAATCCTAAGATAACTTGTGGGCCAAGCCCCTAACTAATGCCCGGTGGGCCTTCTCCGGTTATAAGCTAAACCGGTCATAACATCTCTCCCCGCCTGCGCAAACAACTCGTCCTCGAGCTGGAAGTCTGGATAGTGTTGGCGGAAGTCATCACGCTGCTCCCAAGTAGCCTCCTCCTCCGGAAGACCTGCCCACTGGACCAAGATGAACCACACCCTGCGACGAAGCTGCGCCTGCAACACCTTCTACGGCTCCGGAAGAAGACAGCCGTTGGCGGTCGGAGGAAGCGCCGGAGGACCGGCCGGTGGCTCGCCGCGGAAAGGCTTAAGCAGCCCCACATGGAAGACGTCGTGGATGCGAGCGCCGGCTGGAAGCTAAAGACGATAGGCCACCTGCCCGATGCGCTCCAGGATGACGAAGGGCCCCGCGTAGCGAGGCCCGAGCTTGCGCTTCGCGCGCGGGGTCGAGTGACTGCGTGGAGCGATGAAGAAGACGCAACCACACCCAATCGCCCACCACGTACTCCGCCTCGCGATGGTGGTTGTCGTAGTAGTTGTTGGCCAGCTACTGAGCCTGAAGGAGACGCTGACGAACCTCCGCAAGCATCTCGTCACGGGTGCGGATAAGATCGGCCGCAACCTCCGTCCGAGCCGTCACCGGGTCCACTGGCACGAGAGGCGGGGGTGGCCGACCATAGACCACCTGAAATGGCGTAGCACGCAGGGCGGAGTGGAACGAGGTGTTGTAGCAGTACTCCGCCCAAGAGAGCCAATCCACCCAAGCTCGAGGTCGATCACCTGTAACACAACGCAAGTACATGGCAATGACCTTGTTAACCACCTCGGACTGGTCATCCGTCTGAGGGTGGAACGACGTGCTCAAGCGGAGCTTGACGCCCGCCATCCTGAAGAGGTTGCGCCAGACATGGCCCGTGAACACCGGGTCCCGATCACTGATGATCGAAGCTGGAAACCCGTGTAGACGGACAATGCCGTCGAAGAAGGCCCGGGCCACGGACGTCGCCGTGTATGGATGGCCTAGCGCGATGAAGTGGGTGTACTTGGAAAAGCGGTCGACCACCGTGAGAATGACCGACTTGCCACCCACCTTGGGAAGGCCCTCGATGAAGTCCATGGAGATATCGACCCAGACCTGAGACGACACCTCCAAGGGCTGAAGCAACCCGGCCGGCCGCAGGGTCTCCGTCTTGTTGCGCTAGCAGATCTGACAAGACCGAACCCAGTCACGGACCAGGGCTCGATCGCCAGGGATGTAGAAGTCGGCGCGGAGACGATGGAGGGTTTTCTGCACACCCTCATGACCAGCTGAGTGGGCAAGCAGCAACACCTGGTGACGGAGATCATCATGTGTTGGAACAAAGATCCGGCGCCCATGGAGGAGAAGGCCATCGGAGAAGCGCCACGGCTCCTCGAGGTCCCCGGCCGTTGGCTGCTGTTGAAGAAGGACGGCGTCGGCGGCGGTCGCGGTCGCCTGGCGAATGTCGGTGAAGAGGCCGAAAGTCGGCCCGGAGCGGATGCACAGGGCCGCCCCCTCGGAATCGCCGGCAGAGGGCACGAGGTCGGAGTCGCGATGGGGCAGCGCATCGGCCATGGTGGCCGATACTCGACGGAGAAGTCGAAGCCGAAGAGCTTGCTGATCCACTGGTGCTGAGGCACGGTCGACAACCGTTGGTCCAGCAAGAACTTGAGGCTGTAGTGGTCCGTGCGGATGTGGAACGACCGTCCCCACAAGTAAGGCTGCCAATGGCGCACGGCCTGCACCAAGCCAATGAGCTCCCGCTCGTATGCTGCCAGCTTAAGATGGCGCGGAGCGAAGGGCCGGCTGAAGAAAGCGAGGGCCCCATCACCCTGATGAAACACGGCGCCGAAACCCGCACCCGAGGCGTCACAGTCCACCACAAATGGGCGGTCAAAGTCGGGCATCTGGAGAACGGGGCCCGTCGTGAGGGCCCCCTTGAGGGCCTCGCATGCCGTCGTCGCCTCGTCGTCCCAAGCGAAGGCGTCGCGGCGTAGTAACCGCGTGAGGGGCGCCGCGATGAGCCCGAACTGCCGGATAAACTTCCGGTAGTAGCCCGCGAGGCCGAGGAAGCCGCGAAGAGCCCGCGGTGAGTGAGGCGTCGGCCATGCGGCGACGGCGGCCACCTTGTAGGCGTCCATAGCCACCCCGTCGGCCGAGATGACATGGCCGAGGTAGGCGATGGAAGGCGTCCCGAACGAGCATTTCGAGCGCTTAAGATGGAGTTGGTGCGCCCGAAGCTCGTTGAAGACAATGGCGACGTGCTGGAGGTGCTCGGCCCATGTGGCGCTGTAGATAAGAATGTCATTAAAGAAAACAAGCACAAACCGCCGTAAGTAGGGCCGAAGGACGTCGTTCATCAGGGCCTGAAAGGTCGTCGGGGCGTTGGCGAGGCTGAAGGGCATCACCAAGAACTCGAAGTGGCCATGGTGAGTGCGAAACGCCGTCTTGGCGATGTCATCCGGATGCATGCGCACCTGATGGTATCCTGACCTGAGGTCGAGTTTGGTGAAGAAGCGCGCCCCATGGAGCTCGTCGACCACCGGTATAGGGAACTTGTCCTTGAGTGTCAGCGTGTTCAGGGCGCGGTGTTACAGCATATCTCTCTCAAGGTAGTTTTGGTGATTGATGACAACATGTTTGCGGACTAATCTTGTGCTTTGAATAATTCACAGATTCTCCCCTGGCACGAGACACTTTCTTCCCCTCGGAGTGTATTTCAAGACGGTGTAGCTCTTTCGTTTCTTTCTCGGTGGACTAGTTGCATAGAGGGCACCGTACTATCAAGAGGGGGTCCGCTGGGGTATTGCATGGGTGGAATCATCACGTACACATCAGCTTCTCACCCTCCGAGCATCTCCTTTCCATTGAAGAGATCTCTCCTCTCTTCCTTGCCCTGTCTGGGTCCAAGCGGTAGTATCGCTGAGGAGCCAAGCAGCAGTACCGCTCCACAGCGGTAGTACCGCCCGTGGCTCCACAGCAATAGTACCGCTGGGGGCCTGGCACCTCCGCCTTGTCCTCAGCATCTTTGAGAGATTCTCTCTCTCTCGCACGCGCCCCAGCGGTAGTACCGCACTGCCTGCGGTAGTACGGCCGAAGGGTCACAAGCGGCAGTACCGCTCCACAGCGGTAGTACCGCCCGTGACCCCACTGCCGTAGTACCGCTGGGCAGTCTGGCTCCTACCGCCTTGATTCGAGAGGTATTTTTCTCGTGTCGGGTTTTGCGGCACTAGTTACGGTTGTAGAGGCGGTAGTACCGTTCCAGGAGTGGTAGTACCGCCCTACCACCGCGGTAGTACCACATTTGGGTCCTTTCCCTACTAGTCTCCTCAGCACGGCAGTACCGCTGGCTGGCGCGGTAGTAGCGCTGTCCTGGCGGTAGTACCGCCCCCTCTCAGCGGTAGTATCGCCCTGTGCGGGGCTGGTTGGTGGGGGGCAACGGGATTGTTGCCCCCACTATAAAAGGGAGTCCCCTTCTTCTCTCTCACTCACCTCTTCCTCCCCCAAGCTCCATTTATTGCTCAAGCTCCATTAAATGCTCCAAGCTCCATTTTCTCCCGATCTATCTCTCTAGCCAATCAAACTTGTTGATTTGCTCGGGAGTGGTTGAGAAGGCCCCGATCTACACTTCCACCAAGAAATTTTTGATTCCCCCACTCATCCCTAGCGGATCTTGTTACTCTTGGGTGTTTGAGCACTCTAGACGATTGAGGTCACCACGAAGCCATAGTCCATTGTGGTGAAGCTTCGTGGTCTTGTTGGGAGCCTCCGATTAAGTTGTGGAGATTGCCCCAACCTTGTTTGTAAAGGTTCGGTCGCCGCCTTCAAGGGCACCAATTGTGGAATCACGGCATCTCGCATTGTGTGAGGGCGTGAGGAGAATACGGTGGCCCTAGTGGCTTCTTGGGGAGCATTGTGCCTCCACACCGCTCCAACGGAGACGTACTTCCCCTCAAAAGGAAGGAACTTCGGTAACACATCCTCGTCTTCACCGGATCCACTCTTGGTTATCTCTTACCTTTACTTGTGCAAACTCTTTAGTGTTTCTTCCCTTGCTTGCTTGTATGCTTGTTGTTATTGCATCATATAGGTTGCTCACCTAGTTGCACATCTAGACAACCTACTTTGATGCAAAGTTTAATTTGGTAAAGAAAAGTAAAAATTGGTAGTTGCCTATTCACCCCCCCTCTAGTCAACCATATCGATCCTTTCAATTGGTATCAGAGCCTCGTCTCTTTATTAAGGACTTTACCGTCCAAAGAGTATGGTTGATACCGTAGACGGTGTGGAGGAACACTCCGGTGTGAATCCGATCTTGTCTACGGGAGATGGGGGAACCTCGGTCTCTCATGAGGAGTTCAATGTGGCCTTGGAGACATTGAAAACCTCCATGACGACCGAAGTTGAAAGCATGTTTACTAAATTTCTTGAGGGGCTTAAACTATCCACCGCACTGTTGAAAGTGGGTAACCCCGCCAACAAGGTGACGGATGCTATCCCCGACAAGGGGGAAGCTAGTAGTGAAAAGGCTCCTTCTTCTAGTGGTAAGAATGGCACCGGCATCTTTGCCCATGTGGAACCACCACTTGTTTATGGTGGACCGGTTCCTTCTACTCATTTGAATCATGCCGGTCCTCCCCCTAAGATTGTGAAAAATGAGGATTTTGATTCTTGGGTTTACCGCTTTAAACGTCATTTAAATCATGTGAACACTAACCTTTGGAGAATCATTGAAGAAGGTTTCTATCCACATGATCCAAGCAACTTCACTCCTCGGGAAGCCGCGGACAATCAATTCAATGAGAATGCTCTCTTCATCATTCAAGATGCAATTCCACCCGAAGACCTACCTCATCTTCGTCCCTTCGCCTTGGCCAAAGATGCATGGCATTGTGTTGTCTCTCTCTACCGGGGAAGCGCAAGCATCCAACGCTCCAATTATGAAGTGGTACAAGATGAGGCCGATGAGTTTGCAATGAAAGAAGATGAAGAACCTCGTGAGCTTTATCGGAGAGTAACCAAACTCGCGGTCTCACTACGAGATCACGGGAGCAAGGACACGGATGACAATTGGATCAAGCGCAAATTCCTCAAGGCAATGATGCCCTATCACAAGGCCATGTCCTCCGTCATTCGTCAAAGACCGGACTTCCACACTTTGACCTCAAGCGAAGTGTTGGATGAGTTTGTGGCCATGAACATTTTGGACAAGACCGCCGACAATGCGGTGCTCCGTTCTCAACGGGCAAAGAAGTCTAACCTTGCATTGAAGGCCAAGCTCACCGTGGAAGAAGAGAAGAAGAGGAAGAAGAGGAGAGCAACCCCGAAGATACGAAGTATACATATCATGAACACATGGCACTTGCTTCAAGGCAATTTTGGAGCAAGAAAAACTCGAGGCCAAACTTTAGCAAAAATAACTCGAGTGGCACAAGGGGCAAGCAACGTGTAAGGACTTGCTACAATTGCGACAACGTGAGTCATTTCGTTGCGGAATGTCCGTATGAGAAGAGGGAAGACAATGGTGGCAAGCTCATCCGAAAGGACAAGGCCAAGTCATTCCTCAACAAGAACAACTTCACCAAGAAGACTCCTCCCAAGGCTTTGGTTGTGCAAGAAGAGTACAATGAGGATGATGACGATGATGAAGATGATGAGTCGGTTGCCATGGCCTCCGTTGCCATTGCAACAACGTCACGGGTGTCTCTCTTCGACTCACCCAATGAGAGCATCACCGCCAAGTGCCTCATGGCTAAAGCCACCAACAAGGTAACCTCCAACATCAAAACTACCATCATTAATCATCCTTCCCCGACGGATAGCATTAATGAACTTGAGGGAGCTAATGTGGAGGCTAACGAGTTTGAGGCCTTTATGGGCAAACTCAAGGGAAAATCCAAGAAGCACTTTGTTGCTCTCTTGGAACAACTTGGTGAAGCCAATGACATGATCGAGGCTCACGAAGACACCATCTCCAAGATGGAAGGGCATAGTCATGACTATGCCGATGAGATTTCGGATCTTTCCAATGCCCTTGAGGAAGAGCGTGGTCTTCGTTTGGCTCTTGAGGAGTCACACAACATTGATCATGCTAAGTTAAAGAAAGATTATGATCATGTCCTCATTGTTTCTCGTGTGCTAAATTCCGAGAAGGCCAAACTCGGGGTTGATCTTGCTAGACTCAAAGAGGAGTTTGATATACTTGACAAGGCCCACAAGGCCTTGAAGGGTATTGACGCTAGTCTCAAGGAGTCTCATGATCAACTCCAAGTGAAGCTAACTAAGGAGAAAGCAACTTTTCCTCATATGGTTTTAATTGTTAATGCAAATGCTACTAACCCATGTTGTGAGCATATACATCTTGTTGAGGAAAATGCTAAGTTGAAGGAGCAACTTGAGAGAGGTCTTGCGACTTGCATACAAGGCAAGAAGAACCTCAACGATCTCTTGATCAACCAAAAGGGAAGTGTGGTCAAGGAAGGGGTTGGGTACGTGCCCGACTCCAAGAACAAGAAGAAGAATGACAAGACCAAACGACCTCCTCCCCTCATGCAAACCTTTGTGAGGGAGGGAGAGAGTGCCCCTGAGGAGAACAAGAAGAACAATGTCAAGAAGGGCAATGTCACCCCTCTCAACAAAGCCGGCGATTTTAACCCTTCTTATGTGTTATGCCGTGCTAGTGATGGGCATGTTTATGCCAAATTTGTTGGTTCTCTTCATGAGTACATTGAATGGTCTATTTGGGTTCCTAAGACCCTTGTTACTAACATCAAAGGACCCATTACAAAATGGGTACCTAAAACCAAGCATTGATCTCTTGTAGGTGTTTGCTTCTGGTGGTGGATCATGGTTGCTCGATAGCGGAGCTACAAATCATATGACCGGAAGCAAGGACTTGGTGGTGGACGTGCACAAAGTTCCATCTATGCCCACCAATGTCGAGTGGGGTGACGCCTCATCTTCTAAGGTATTGGGACTTGGCAAGGTGGTCATCTCTCATGATCTCACGATCGAGAAGGTCATGCTTATTGAGTCCCTTGCATACAATTTACTTTTCGTTCGTCAACTTGCAATCATGGGCTTTGCCACGTTCTTTGATATTGATACCGTGGCCCTCTTGTGGAGCAAGACTCTTAAAGTAGCTTTTGTTGGGCATGTCGAGAACGGTCTATATGTGATTAACTTTTCGGAGCGACCCACTAAGACCGCGACATGCCTAATGGCTAAAGTTGATGTGGGATGGCTTTGGCATCGCCGTTTAGCCCATGTTAATATGAGATCTTTGCAAAGTCTCCTCAAGGGGGACCATTTCCGTGGACTAACGAATGTTAGTTTTGCTAAAGATCGTGCTTGCAGTGCCTGTATCGAAGGAAAGCTACATGAGAAGGCTCACCCTCCCACGACTATCATTTATTCAAAGAGGCCCTTGGAGCTCCTTCACATGGATCTCTTTGGGCCCCCATTCTTCGATAGTCTTGGAGGTAGGAAGTATTGCTTGGTGATTGTGGATGACTACTCAAGGTACACGTGGGTGTACTTCTTCAAAAGGAAGAGCGAGACCCAACAAACCGTCATTGACTTTGCAAATGAAGCACAACGTCAACACAATGCAAAGATCTTGACAATAAGAAGTGACAACGGCACCGAGTTCAAGAACTACACCTTGGATGAATTTCTTAGTGATGAGGGAATCAAGCATCAATATTCCGCACCATACACCCCTCAACAAAATGGTGTTGCGGAGAGGAAGAATCGGACGTTGATGGATGCGGCAAGGACCATGATGGCGGAGTTCAAGTCTCCGTACAACTTTTGGGCCGAAGCCATCAACACCGCGAGTCATGCATCCAATCGGCTCTACCTCTGCAAGGGCTTGAACAAGACTCCATACAAGATACTCACCGGTAACAAGCCCAACCTCAAGTACTTCCGGGTATTCGGGTGTAAGTGTTTCATTCTCAAGAAAGGTGTTCGGTTGTCTAAATTTGAGGCTAGAGCTTATGAGGGCATATTTGTTGGCTATGCTACAAACTCTCATGCTTACCGTGTCCTCAATAAATCCACGGGACTTATTGAGGAGACGTGTAACGTGGAGTTTGATGAGAATAACGGCTCCCAAGTGGAGCAAAGTGGTACTTGTGATGTAGGTGATGAAATTCCTCCCCAAGCCATAAGAAGAATGGGTGTTGGCTTTATCCTACCCATTGAGGAACCCCTTGTGGCCGAAGGAGAAGGACAAAGCTCCACTCAAGTGGAGCCATCACCAACCCAAGGCCCACACGCTTCCGAAGAACAACATGAAGGCCCTCATCCTCAAGAACATGACCAAGGGCAAGATCACGCTCAAGACGGTGTTGACACATCAAGTGATGCCCAAGGTCAAGTTCTCTCCTCCGAGCAAGTTCAAGAACAAGAACAAGTCCAAGACGACGCTCAAGATGATCAAGTGACCACTCCTCGTCTCACCCCTGAGGAGGAATTAGAGCGTCATGCCGCCAAGGTTTCTTCCAAGCTCTCCACCAAGGATCATCTCATGACGAATGTGCTTGGAAGCTTAAGAAAGGGGGTAAGCACTCGTAGACAATTAGCAAATTATTGTGAGCATCACGCGTTTGTCTCTTGTGTGGAACCCCACAAGGTCTATGAAACGCTATAAGATCCGGATTGGCTCAATGCCATGCATGAAGAACTCAACAACTTCGAGCGCAACAAAGTGTGGAGATTGGTGCCAAGACTGACTGGGAATCACAATATCATAGGAACCAAGTGGATATTTAAGAACAAGCAAGATGCTCATGGGATTATCATTCGCAACAAGGCTCGTTTGGTAGCACAAGGCTACTCCCAAGTCGAGAGTATCGACTACGGTGAAACCTTTGCTCCCGTTGCTCGTCTTGAATCCATTCGCATGTTGATTGCATATGCTTCTCATCATAACTTTAAGTTACAACAGATGGATGTGAAGAGTGCTTTTCTTAATGGTCCTATTAATGAATTGGTTTACGTCAAGCAACCCCCCGGGTTCGAGGATCCCTACTTTCCCGATCATGTGTATCAACTCGATAAGGCACTCTATGGCCTTAAACAAGCCCCACGTGCGTGGTATGACCACCTTACCGACCGTGGTTTTGAAGTTGGGCTAATCGACCCCACTCTTTTTTACTAAGAAGGTCAAAGGGGAGTTGTTTGTGTGCCAATTATATGTTGATGATATTATCTTTGGTTCCCCTAACAAAGCTTTCAATGAGAAATTTGCCGCTCTCATGACCTCAAAGTTCGAGATGTCCTCCATGGGGAGTTGAAGTTCTTTCTAGGGTTCGAAGTGAAGCAAAGAAGAGAAGGAACCTTCATCAATCAATCCAAATACACTCAAGACATGCTCAAGAGATTCAAGCTAAGTGATGTCAAGCCGGCCTCCACTCCAATGCCCACCAAGTGCCAACTTGACTTAGATCCCAATGGTAAAGTGGTGGATCAAAAGGTATATCGCTCCATGATTGGATCCTTGCTTTACCTTTGTGCATCTAGACCGGACATCATGTTGAGTGTGAGAATTTGTGCACGGTTTCAAGCCGCACCTAAGGAAAGTCACTATGTGGCGGTCAAACGAATCTTTCGATATTTGGCTCATACCCCAAACTTTGGCTTATGGTATCCAAGAGGATCAAACTTCAAGCTTGTAGGGTACTCGGATTCCGATTGGGCGGGAGACAAAGTGGATAGGAAGTCCACTTCCGGAGGGTGCCAATTCCTTGGTTGCTCTTGGTAAGTTGGTCCTCCAAAAAGCAAAGTTGTGTGTCTCTCTCGTCCACTGAGGCGGAGTATGTTGCCGCCGGTAGTTGTTGTGCACAACTCCTATGGATGAGGCAAACTTTAAAGGATTACGGTGTCACTTGTGACAAAGTGCCTCTTTGGTGTGACAATGGAAGTGCCATCAAGATCTCCCTCAACCCGGTGCAACACTTCAAGACGAAGCATATTGAGATTCGGTATCACTTCATCCGGGATCACATTAGGCGAGGAGAGATCGAGCTCAACTATGTCAACACTCATGACAACCTTGCACATATTTTCACGAAGCCCTTGGATGAAGCAAGATTTCGTGAGTTAAGGCATGAGCTAAATATCATTGATTTGAGCAATGTGGCTTGAACCCTTGCACACCCCACCACGCTCATTTTGTTGTCTAGTTTAGGTGTAGGCATGGACATAGGGGGAGTGTTGTTCTCTCAATGAACTCTCCCTCCCCCCATTATGCATAAATTGATCAAGTCTTTCTTTTTAGCCATTGTTGATGGTACTTGTGCTTCAAAAACGAGTTTTGGTCATGCGCCCAAGGTTAAAATCTTTGCGGCGCCATACCTTTTGACTCAAACATAGGTGGCCTCGGCCACCGCCCTCTTTTAAAGAGGTGTGTCTGGGTCGTTTGCTGGTGTGCTCTTTCTCTTGCCGTTTTTGTCTTTCCGTCGAGCAAAAGCCTTGTTTGTTTAGTTGCTGTGGCGTGCTGGGCGGTACTACCGCTGTTGGTGCGCGGTACTACCGCTCGTTAGCGGTACTACCACCCCCCAGCATGGTACTACCGCTGAGGGACGGGACCAGGGGGTTAAGTCGGGGCAGGGGGAGGTTTCTTCTCCCGCATACCCATTCACTTCGCCCCCTCTTTTCTCTTCCTCTCTCCAGCCTCCACTCGCCGCGGGAGGGCTCCGGCGGATCTCCGTCTCCAGGGCGTCCCTCTCCATTTCCTTTGGTGGAGTCGATCCCCACCTCGTTCTCTTGCCATGGATGCCGGTATTGCCCTTGTTCCTTCTTTCGTTTTGTCTCGTTTTCAGATCTTGTTTCTTAAGGGCAATGGTGGTTGCATCTCTAGATTTTTGGCTAAATCTAGGCTTGAGTTGGTTGGAGAAGGCAACTAGACTATCTCGATTAGAGTTTGGTAGGATTATTTTTGAATTTGGTAGGCCGGTAGTGCCGGATCTGAACACGGTAGTAGGAAACCGCTGTTTCACCGCCTCGTGCTGTAGGAAACTGCTGTTTCTCCGCCTCGAGCAGTACTACCGCTCTCTTTGGAGCGGTACTACCGCTTGACCTAGAGCGGTACTACCGCTCCCTTTGGGGCGGTACTACCGCGGGCATGTCATGGTACTACCGCTGCATGCCAAATTCCATCATTTTCCTGCCTTACCTTGATCATTTTTGTTGAGTTCGTTGGCTTATGCTCATTCTTTCTGTTTGTTTTGCGTGTTATTGTGTTTGGCTCCAAGTGATGACCATTCCGAGCACCAAGGTCGCCGTATCAACCCCGGGCGTGCTACATCAAAACGCTACCGCACCTCAGAGCCAGCCGGTGGTTCCTCGAGCACCCAACCGCCTCCAGCAAGTGCATCTGCAAGTGTTCCTCCACCTCCTCGGCAATCGAAGCGATCCACCAACAAGCCAAAGGGGAAGACTGTGACTGAGATGACCAACAAGGAGTTTTGGGAGAAGCATCGCCGCAACCCCTATGCGGTGGACCAAGAACCCACTTTGGTCAACCGCCCGTTCTGGAACCATTTTCAGTTTGCCATCTACTTTGATGTGATCAAGGTCAAGAAGAATCTTTTTGTTGATGTTCGCTCCATTGACGCTGATGCTATGGAGAAGGACCCGGAGTACTTTGGCGAAGCCCTTCAGATGTGCACTCAGCTGAACATTCTCAGGATCATGCAATTCAACAAGGATTTCGATGCAGATTTAGTGGCTCAATTCTATGCCACCATCCATCTTGGGATGGATGTCGAGAGGACTCTGACATGGATGACCAATGGCAAGCTACTTTCGGTCAAGTGGAAGGCTTTCATGGAGTTACTTGATGTGGTGGATCACGGGCTTGAGACTCATGTCGGTTTCCGCCCTCACCGCAACGCTACGTCCACCCACAAGCAAGCCCTTTGGCCCTACTGCACTGTGAAAGTTCACCCAGTAACTGAGAAGAAGACCTATGAGCTGTCTCCGTATCTGGACATTCTTCATCGCATCTTCCGTGAGACTCTCTTCCCTCGGATCGGGAATCTGGATATGGTCCACTCTTACCTCATGAACATGCTCCTTTTCTGTCAGCATGAGAAGGAAGCAAGCACTGGAGAGAGCTTGGATATTTCTCATGTCATGTGGTCTGAACTTCTCTCCGCCGTGTCTGAGCGCAAGTGCCCTATATATGGTCCATTCATCATGAGGCTCATTGAGAGGGCCTGGGCACAAACTTATCCCAGAGTGTTGCTAGAAACTAGAGACTTGGTTTCCATGAGATCAAGCGTCTGAGGAAGAAGGACAATTGGACAGCGCCTCACACAGGGGGTCCATCTGCTACTGCTGCCACAGGGGGTCTGTCTGCTGCTGCTGCTACCATGGGGACCGAGGGTGGGGCTGCTACTGATGATCATGAGGACTTTGGCCCCTCTAGTACAGAACCGTCGTGGGCACAGAAGCTTAAGCGCAAGATGAAGAAGCTTTTCTGCATGGAGTCTCATGGTCAGTACATGACGCATGTGGCGGAGAAGCATGCCAGGACGCGCCACAAGGAGCTCATGCGTCATATGGGAGCAACAATTGCCAGTGGGTCTGAGGGTCAGATCACTGAAGAGGAGGACTGGATTCATCAGAATTGCCATTGGACCGACTCCGATGCCGAGCAGTTTTCGACCCACAATGAAGATGCAGAGATGTGATGTTCGAGATCGTCTTCTTTCCATCACCTGGAGTCATAGCGTCACTCTTTGCCCTTTTTGGTGTCTCGCTGCCAAAGGGGGAGAGAGTGTAGGGATTTGTCTTATTGCCGTGCTTTGAGTCGTTGAGTCATCTTGTGGTTTCTTGTTGTGTGTTCTCTCGGTGTCTTTATTTGGTTTGGTTTGGTGTGAGACCTAAGTTCTAGACATATGGTGTGAGCCATATGCTCCCTATCGCTACCTTATTACTTATGTCTTTTCAGAGTACTGTAGTTTATTATGAGATGCATGCTTGTCCTGTTTATTCTCTTCTCTCATATATCTTGTGCTTAGTATTATTGGACTATAAAATATAGGGGGAGTGTTGATCCGAATGTGTGTGTCGTGCCATACCTTGGTGCACACATTCTGGGGGAGCCCGTCTATATTTCGTAGTTCTTAGTTTTCTTCGTTTTATTTCTTTTCCTTGCGCAAATCCCTAGTTATCATCAATCCACCAAAAAGGGGGAGATTGTTACGGCATATCTCTCTCAAGGTAGTTTTGGTGATTGATGACAACATGTTTGCGGACTAATCTTGTGCTTTGAATAATTCACAGATTCTCCCCTGGCACGAGACGCTTTCTTCCCCTCGGAGTGTATTTCAAGACGGTGTAGCTCTTTCGTTTCTTTCTCGGTGGACTAGTTGCGTAGAGGGCACCGTACTATCAAGAGGGGGTCCGCTGGGGTATTGCATGGGTGGAATCATCACGTACACATCAGCTTCTCACCCTCCGAGCATCTCCTTTCCATTGAAGAGATCTCTCCTCTCTTCCTTGTCTTGTCTGGGTCCAAGCAGTAGTACCGCGCAACCCAGCGGTAGTACCGCTGAGGAGCCAAGCGGCAGTATCGCTCCACAGCGGTAGTACCGCCCGTGGCTCCACAGCAGTAGTACCGCTGGGGGCCTGGCACCTCCGCCTTGTCCTCAGCATGTTTGAGAGATTCTCTCTCTCTCTCTCTCTCTCTCTCTCTCTCTCTCTCTCTCTCTCTCTCTCTCTCTCTCTCTCTCTCTCGCGCGCGCGCGCGCGCGCGCGCGCGCCCCAGCGGTAGTACCGCACTGCCTGCGGTAGTACGGCCGAAGGGTCACAAGCGGCAGTACCGCTCCACAGCGGTAGTACCGCCCGTGACCCCACTGCCGTAGTACCGCTGGGTAGTCTGGCTCCTACCACCTTGATTCGAGAGGTCTTTTTCTCGTGTCGGGTTTTGCGGCACTAGTTACGGTTGTAGAGGCGGTAGTACCATTCCAGGAGCGGTAGTACCGCCCCTACCACTGCGGTAGTACCGCATTTGGGTCCTTTCCCTACTAGTCTCCTCAGCGCGGCAGTACCGCTGGCTGGCGCGGCAGTACCGCTGTCCTGGCGGTAGTACCGCCCCCTCTCAGCGGTAGTATCGCCCTGTGTGGGGCTGGTTGGTGGGGGGAACGGGATTGTTGCCCCCACTATAAAAGGGAGTCCCCTTCTTATCTCTCACTCACTTCCTCCTCCCCCAAGCTCCATTTATTGCTCAAGCTCCATTAAATGCTCCAAGCTCCATTTTCGCCCGATCTATCTCTCTAGCCAATCAAACTTGTTGATTTGCTCGGGAGTGGTTGAGAAGGCCCCGATCTACACTTCCACCCAAAAATTTTCGATTCCCCCACTCATCCCTAGCGGATCTTGTTACTCTTGGGTGTTTGAGCACCCTAGACGGTTGAGGTCACCACGGAGCCATAGTCCATTGTGGTGAAGCTTCGTGGTCTTGTTGGGAGCCTCCGATTAAGTTGTGGAGATTGCCCCAATCTTGTTTGTAAAGGTTCGGTCGCCGCCTTTAAGGGCACCAATAGTGGAATCACGGCATCTCGCATTGTGTGAGGGCGTGAGGAGAATACGGTGGCCCTAGTGGCTTCTTGGGGAGCATTGTGCCTCCACACCGCTCCAACGGAGACGTACTTCCCCTCAAAAGGAAGGAACTTCGGTAACACATCCTCATCTTCACCGGATCCACTCTTGGTTATCTCTTACCTTTACTTGTGCAAGCTCTTTAGTGTTTCTTCCCTTGCTTGCTTGTATGCTTGTTGTTATTGCATCATATAGGTTGCTCACCTAGTTGCACATCTAGACAACCTACTTTGATGCAAAGTTTAATTTGGTAAAGAAAAGTAAAAATTGGTAGTTGCCTATTCACCCCCCCCCTCTAGTCAACCATATCGATCCTTTCACGCGGTAGTCGATGCAGAAGCGCCACATGCCGTCCACCTTGCGGGCTAGGAGCACCGGCGCGGTGAAGGGTGATGTGGATATCCGGATAATGCCAGCGGCCAACATGAGTGCACACTGGCACTCCAACTCATCCTTCTGTAGCTGAGGGTAGCGGTAAGGCCGAACCGCCACCGGGGTGGAGCCCGGCAAGAGGTGGATCCGATGGTCGTACACCCGGGCGGGCGGCCCCGCGGCTCGTCGAAGATGTCGTGGTGCTGCTGCAGATGAGAATCCAGGAGGGGGTGGTCGGCCTCCGCGGACGCAGTGGCCAGCTGGAGCTGGGGGCGGCTGGCGCAGCGCTCCCAAGGCCGTCCCACCGGATACGGTGGTTCATCCGCCAGAACGTCATCGTCAGGGCGTCGAAGTCCCAAAGGATGGGACCGAGGGTCCATAGAAAATCCAGGCCAAGGATGAAGTCGAAGCAGCCTAGGTCGATCCCGGCACAGGTAATGGAGAAGTTTTCGTCGCCGATGGAGATGGGAACGTCGTGTGCTAGCCCATGACATTGGAGGCGATCGCCGTTCGCCACGATGACCCGCAGGCGCTCCCCGCCTGTCGACGGAAGTGCTAGACGACGCATGGTCGCCGCGGGCAGGAAGTTATGGGTGGAGCCGGTATCCACCAAGGCCACGAGCTGCTCGCCCTGTATGAGCACCGGCAACAGCATGGTCCGCTCGTCACGGATGCCGGCGAGGGCGTGGAGGGAGACGACGAAGGCCGTCGCCGTGGGATCCGTGGAGGTGTCCGCAGTCGCCGCAAGTGGTGGGGTCTCGTCGATCGAGGCGTCCTCCTCGGTGTAGTCGACCGTCTCCAAGTAGAAGAGGCGCAGACAGACATGTGTCGGCGTGTAGGGCTCATCGTAGTTAAAGCAGAGGCCTTGGAGCCGCCGCTCCATCTGCTCCGCCGGAGAAAGACGACGGAAGGGCCGCGTTGTGGCTGGAGGTGCCGGCGCGGCCTGAGGTGGACGGCCGGGCGCCGGGCCTGGACGTGTGGTCGGGCGGCCTCCCCACGGTGGCGCGGCAGGCTGCACGGCCTAGGCCCGACTCTCGAAGGCGCGGGCGTAGTACATGGCCTGCTGGAGATCCTGAGGTCCACGGAGCTCCACGTCGACGTGGATGTGGTCCGGAAGGCCACCAACGAAGAGGTCGGCCCGCTGCTGGGCCGTAATGCCCGTCGCGTGGCAGGCCAGGGCCTGAAAACGGTCGGTGAAGTCCTGCACCGTGGAGGTGAAGGGGAGGCGACCGAGCGCCGCCAGGCGGCTCCCGCGAACCGGAGGCCCGAAGCGAAGGAGACAGAGCTCGCGGAAACGCTCCCACGTAGGCATGGCGCCCTCGTCCTGCTCGAGGGCGTAGTACCAGGTCTGGGCCGCGCCACGGAGGTGGTAAGACGCGAGCCACGTCCGCTCTGATGCAAGGGTGCGCTGCCCGCAAAAGAACTGCTCACACTGGTTGAGCCAGTTAAGGGGATCTTCTGTGCCGTCATAGGTGGCGAAGTCGAGTTTGGCGAACCGCGGCGGTGTCGGCTGCGGCCCGCCGTGCCGAGCAGGCTCGGAACAGTGAAGCGGGGGGTGCCTGGTCGGAGTAGTCTGGGTACTGGCTGGCGGGACCGGATGGCCCGCTGAACTACGGGAACGAAGTCGGCTCAACCGGGGCCGTGGTGTAGACTGGTGGAGGCGAAGACCCCGTCACCCACGCTGGCAGGGGGGGCGGGGACGGGGGAAACCGGACCTGATGGATCGGTAACCCGGTAGTCGAGGCCGCGCCCGAGCTGGTCCCGGAGGATGATGGCGCGGAGAACGACGGTGGAAGCAGGCCCTGGGACGCCGTCGACGGCGGCTGCTGGACCGGCCATGCGGTGGACGGCGACTGCTGCAACGGCCATGTGGTGGACGGCGGTTGCTGCAACCAGGAGGCGGCCGAGGCTGCCGGCGGCACAGGCCAGAGGGGTGCCGCGGCCGGCGCTGGCCCGGATGCCAAGCCCGCCTGGGTCGGCCAGAACGGGGACCCGCCGAGCGCGGGCGCGCCCTGATACGATGCAAAGGGGCCCGCCCCGCCCCCGTACTGCGGCTGCTGCTGTAGGAGAAGGCCAGGGGCGGCGATCGGGGCCGACGGCGGGTGAGCGTAGGCCCCGGCCCCATATTGCTGTTGGAGCTGAAGACCGTGGACGGTGGTGACGAGGTGATGTAGCGTGGCAGCGAGTTGCTCCGGAGACAAGGCGGCCACCGGCGATGGTGCAGATGCGCCCGGGGACGGCGGTGCAGGCGGCGCCGAGGAAGAGACGGGACACGCCAGCGAGGTCCCGGCGGATGTGGTCGGCACGGTGATGATCGGCGCCGTCGTCATGGGCGCGGTGGTACCGACGGGCAGCGGCGGCGGTGATGGCGGTAGCGACATGATCGCAACGTGGTCTCTGATTACCAAATTGGTAGGACTAGGGTTCCTACCGGTGCGGCTACGCAGGTTATAGGGACAAGGTGGGGGAGGAGGAGGGCTGGAGCGCGCGCGCCGGTGAGTGGGAGCCGTCGCGGCTAGGGTTTAGGTGCGGCGGCGGTTGGCTGGTGGCGGCTAGGGTTCCGGCTCCTCAGGGAGCCGGGCAACAGAAGATGATAATATCTTTATTGCTTCATTCTCAAAGAGTCTTACAGCCTATATTTATAATCTAAATAATTTGCATAAGAATTAATCCTAAGATAACTCGTGGGCCAAGCCCCAAACTAATGCCCGGTGGGCCTTCTCCGGTTATAAGCTAAACCGGTCATAACAAGATCATTGCTAAAAAGACAACTTCCAGCATGCACATACTCGAAAGACATCTAAAAATACACACCTTATCAGGGCGGTAAACTCTATATGATGCTCCAGGGTAACAAATCATCTTCAGAGCTGTTGCAAATTGGATTAGAATCCAATTCTCAGTGTCAATGCCAGATTTCATCATAAAATCCTTAAGAAGAAGGCGCAAGAACTTCAAATGTTCCTTTCACGCAATTCGATTTGATGCAAGCGATGAGCTTCCTTAATAATAGAATCGTTAACCTGGATAAAGAGGAGCATTTGCTTTAATAAGTGAAAGAAACACAAAAGGTTAAAAATTTCTAGAAGTTGGTACATCGCTGAATAAAACAAACTGTGGTTCTCAAATTTCAACTTAGAGTATGGTATGTCTATAAAAAATTTCAATCATTGACAATAAAGTGTTATAAGCACACAATAAGTCAGGAAAGACTGGCATCGCATAATCAGAGTAGGTTTATTGATGCTTACGAAAGAAAATAAAGTACCACTAACATTGACAAGAGAGAATATCATTGTGAGAAATAAGGAAGGACAAGTGGTAAGCTCACCGTCTCAAGCTTGCAAGTAATGTCATGTTGATGTAAGTACAATGTTAAATCTTCAGTAGGATCTGAGTCTTTTAGGCGATAAAGTACGCATGGGCTTCTTCTGACTACAAATTATCATCTCACAATCCGGAACATCAACATGCAGACAGGTTATTCCCTGAAAAGTCAAATCGTGATCAATATTGTTCACCCAGAGAAGCAACAAGAAAGATAATAAAGTTATACTGACCAGGTTCATTTCAATTATTGCTTTATATTGCGCACTCCCTACAACTAATTTCTTCCCATAACCACACAACTCAGTGAGCCTCTTGGCCAGGTGATCGTCAATAGCATTGTTAGCTATGTCAATTGGGGAGGGCACCGTCTCATTTCGTATGAATTCTTTCAGACTCTGAGAAATAAACACAGAAGAGCATCAAAAAGCTTGTCAAATACAGTATAACGCAAGTGTCTAAATCATGAAATGAGGCAGGATCATTGATTAAAAAATGGGAGCGTTACTAACCAGCGGTGGTAAGCATTCCCAGGAATCCTGTAGAAAAAGCAGAGAGTAATCAATTAAAAATCTTGTCAGATACAATGCAAGTGTCTAAATCATGAAAGGAAGCATGGTAATGTAGTAGCAGTGTGTCAATCATAAAGTATAGTGTTGCTTAAGCCTTTGTATGTATAATTCTCTCGGTAATGCTCTCAAATGTTCATGCACAGAGCTAGATGTTAGTGTTCTGTCATTCTTGGTAGGAGTACCATGTCAGAGCTCATTCATTCCTAGCTAGGAAGATGTAATCACTTAGTAGAAATTTATGCATAGTAGTACACGCTCAGGTTTCAACCGACGGCGACGCTAATTGATCTTTTAAGGATCTATTAGCAAATGTCTGGCCACTGAAGGCGGTGCACCATGGCACCAAAACAGAGCATCTGAACATGGTAATGAGGAAAGACTACAACTAGGAAAAAGTTAGAGACGTTTTATAATCCACCCACTCACTCGTAGCAACATAAATTGGCAATGGAGACTGATAGTGAATTTTGCAAAGCACTGCTCTGTTCAAGTTGGCAGCAAGAAGCGTAAGGAAATAGTACTATGACAAAAACAGTAAGAAAGAAAATGGGAGCGTTACTAACAAGCCGTGGCATGCATGCCCATAGGTCCTGTAGAAAAAGCAGAGAGAAATCAATCAGATGATGTTGAATTTTTCACTGATGGCAAACTAAGGAGCATCAGCAACGGGAAAACAAGTACCTTGGCTGGATTGTGGAGGCAGGCCCCGTCATCAAAGGAGAAAACTGCGATGCCAGAGGGTGCTTCGTATAGCAGCGTAGCCATGTCTCCTGCCGAGGATCCAAGAGCAAAACTTACTCGCAGAACCTCCAGATTTCTCCAGAGAGAGAGAG
>NC_041390.1:40639507-40777733 GCF_002162155.2 Triticum dicoccoides | reverse complement strand
GGGGTGGGTGGGGGTTGGAGGGCTCACCTGCTCTGCGGGGCGTGGCCGAGGCCAAACGCCGGCGCCCGCGCCGCCGGGAGAGAGATGTGTATCGATCGAAGTGTCTGTCTGGCTGTGGGAGTGTGGGTAACTCTATGGACAAACAGGAAACCTCTATGAAAGCCCACGTCGTATTTGGGCTTGTGTTCTCTTTGCACGCGACTAGCCGGCTAAAGTAGAACCTCGTCCCCACGGCCTGCTCGGAGTCGGACTGAGCCCCCGTCTAGTCATGCCAATAATATTGGCATGATCAATTGGCAAGCTATATGATGTTTGGGTTGTAGCCATGGTACGTAGTAATTACCAAAATTTCCACAATATCAGAGCCTTCCATGTTGTTTCAAACCAAAAGACTTACCAAAAGTTCTCGTATTTCGTATTAAAATTTTCATTTTATGCAGAGATAAATCAGCACTAAAAAAAGAGATTGCCAAGCGGTGCTTGTTCATCAGCACCAAAAAAGAAGGAATCAATCAGCTTCAATGGTACTAACAAAAGGGCCCGTGCGTTGCAACGGGAAAAAAAATCATAATCTTCAAATGACATGATCATATTTTGCTGCGTCACCGAGATACACTATCACTCTCAATTTCGTGAAATCATGATCATTTTTTAAACTCATGAACATTTTTCAAATTCATGAAACTTTTAGAAATTTTCGAACATTTTCTGAAATCAATAATATTTTTTGAATTCATGAACATCTATCCGATTTACAAACATTTTTTAAAAAATTGGGAACATTTTTTAACAATTTTCTTCAATATGCGAACATTTCTAAATTGAACGAACATTGTTTTGAAAACTGATGGAATAATTTTTAAAATTCACGAATATTTTTTGATTTAATGAACATTTATTTATTTAACAAATATTTTAAAAAATGCATGATCATTTTTTGAATCAGCGAACATTTTATGAATGAATAAACTATTTTGTAAGTCACGAACTTTTTTTAAATTTTAGGATATTTTTTCATTCGTGGTTTTTTTTTTGAATTGGCTAAATTTTGTTCAATTTCATGAACTTTTTTAATACATGAACTTTTTTGAGCTCCCAAACATTTGTTTTCAAAATTTTGAACATCTTTTGAATAAGTAAACATTTTTTTATAAAATTCCGAACATTTTTTATTCACAACCATTTTATGATTTTTAAACATTTTATTTCAATTTTTTTTAATTTTTGAAACTTTTTTGAAGGATCAAATTATTTGTAAAGTAGAAAAAACGGAATGGGAAAGAAAAATAAAAAATAAATAACGAAATTTTAAAACACGGGCTGCCCAAACATGGGCCGGCCACAGTATAGGAGGTCCCTACTGCATGGGCCGGCCCAAACATTTCTTTATCACTTTATAGGTGGCATTGGTGAGTAATATTTTACAATTTTTAGGATAATTTTCATGACGTACCGCAAGAATCAATAGCCTTTTATTATTAGGTATAGATTAGCTACTTCACATACGTGTGAACAAATTGCATAGAGAAGTAGGAACAAATTAATAGGGAAACATTCGCTTCTGGCCGCCGTGTGATCCGCGTGGATATGACGTTCGCGCCGTATCGCCACATGCGCATATGGCCCACAGGCCGTCCCACCCTCCGTCCTTATCCTCTCGCAAGTATCTCTTTCTTCTCTAACGATCCTCACATTCAACATCTCACTCATATGTAACAGACCAAAGTCAACAACAACAAGAACATTCTGACTTGTGTAGTACTTGTAGATTGTGGCCTTGGCACTCTAGCAGTGATATGAGTATCATCTATTGCCCCTATGCAATCCTGAAATGTCATTACAAGATAATGTTATGACTATAGCAGAACAATACAAGCATGTCAAGCCATGAACTACATACTGCCAGTGATCACCTTGAAATATGGATACCATCTTGGACTAGTGTGAATCTTGCTAGGAGTCCGGGCGGTTGATGATCATCTCACCTCTAAGTTCTCCACCAACATACAACACTTGACACTGGACTGAAGTACCTGAAAATGGTCTCCATTGATCTCCTAAATGTATTATGGATAACCCTGAACCTCTGGTTATGACCGACAACATGGAGGAACATGGCAACTTGCTTTTCCACACTAGTGTGGATGCTATCTTGTAGCTGCCCTTGCTTCTGAAGGTTTGCACAAGCCTGGCGAAAGGTGCTCTTTTCATTCGAAGCATCCACAAAGCCTTTGTGTCGTTGCAGTTGTAGATGTAGTTCAAATTCACTACTCTTTCATGATCTCGGGTTAACATTGAAGCATAACAAATGACAGGCTTGTCACCATGACAAACAATTCTCTTGTGAATCAACATGAGCCATGCCTGAATCACAACTATTAGTGATGTTGCCTGAACTAGCAACTTCACGCGTTCATTTATAACCTAGGTGACATCAATAACCTCGGCGACATCGATGGTGCGGTGAGCAATGGGGAACCGATTCTATACATTACCTAACAGCCTAATAACCGACCAAACATAGGGGGAGGGGCTTCCATGTTGCTTACCGGCTTTGGAGACGACGACGACGAAGAAGGGGGGTCATGGCTGAGTTGAGGAGGACCAGACGGTGGAAGAGGAAGGGGAGAAGCAGCTCTTGCTGCTGGAGAGTGTTGTCGCCGCCTTCGCTTGCACAAATCTAAGTCGGCGCCGATGCTAATAACAGAGGAAGTGTTTGCCCTAGAGCTAGTGGTGACCGAGTAAATGGGACGAAGAGGCTAGATTTTCCGCCATCCAGCCTCGGCCGATTTTCATCTCCCGCCATCTTTACTCAATTTCCCTTTGCACCGTCGCGAGCACGCTGCCTTCCTTTTGCACCGCACTCAGCCTGACTCACTCGAAACTGTTCGATTAAGGTTCATGTCAATGCGAGCCAAGCCACCTTGTTTGCAACCAAACACGTTTTCTTTTTGCCCAACCCGGTATGATTGGAGGTAATGCAGGCACTGGCGGAGCTTCAGCAAGGCTGAATGGGCCGTGGCCCGTCTAGCCCATGAAGTTTTATACGGTATACATCTACTCTTGGGCCTTTAGCCGAGTTGTGGCTTTGAGGCTTCCTATTCTCGTACACTCTTTCTGCCTTCTAGTATAAAGCTCTATAAAGCTATGTATTTTGCGTACTCGAAAAAGAAAAATACTTCCCCTGTGAAGAAATATAAGAGTGTGTTTGCATTACTAAAGTAGTGATCTAAACGCACTTATATTTCTGCTCTTATATTTCTTAAGATAGGGAGTACTAATTTGTGCCAATTCCTAATATCTCCATTCCAAATTATGGGATTCAAGTGCGCGGGACAGACCAATCCTCCATTTTTCCCGTTTCCCCATTTTCTGTCATATGAATCGAAGGAGCACCAAGAGGCCATTCGGTTGCTCAAAAAGAGTCAATTCACAACGAACTAGGAAACAGAATCATGAAGCAAAGCATCACACCTCAGCGGCGCATAAGTGCTTAAGTCGCCAAATGCATTTATTATTAGGGTATCACAAGGGAAGCAATAACACTTTCAAGTCTCAGGCTTTCGCATTAGCACTCTGGAAGCTACAGCCTTTGCCAAAGAAAATTAGCGCACACCCTCAATGGTGCCAGAGCTGAAGTAAACCGCAGATCTTTCAATGGGAGAATGTCAAGGGTGAGTGTGGTCAGAGGAAAATGCCATCTCTTTCGCCGATCCAGCCGTGCCGCTCTTCTTGCTATGTTGAGACCACGACGGTGCCCTCAGGAAGAGCAGGGATGTGCACAACGGGAGTATGCGATTTTAATGGCATGTCGGAGCCGGTAACCTTCTTCTCCGTCGACCTGCTCAGCACCTTCCTCACCTCATCCGCAAGCTCAATGATCGTGTCGTCTTCATGGCCTGAAGACATCCACATAGCACCATTTGTAAGGGATTGATGATATGACTCAAGTGCAGTTTTGTTCTGCTAATATGCAAGGAGGACAGACAGCCAGAACAAGCTACTACTGACAACTAGACTGTCGTGTTTGGAATGTCAACAGAATAGACAGATGAGAAACAAGTGCATCCTACATGCTTGATCAAATAACATGAGTGCAAATAGACGGGTGACAACATGAGAAACAATTCCTTACTTATATTGGACAGTGCCTTCTCCATTGAGAATAGGTAGTCCCTATTATATCCATTAGGGCCACTGGCTGTAGCAATTTGCCTGTTTTGTAAACAAGACAATTGGAAAGGAATTCAGAAATGCTCTTAGTGAAGCAGAGTATTCATAAAAGAGGATCGAAGGGTTCAACAGCGCACCTTGCCATATCCTCCAAAGCAGCAGGGCCAAGATAATATTTGTTGCCAACTGGATCAGGAGTGGATACGAAACTGTACATTGACCAAGTAAGTTTGGCAGTGAGTCAACATGGAATGTGAACAGAAGTAACTAGTCAAGTTCGATCCTTACACTAATACATCCGTCACAGCTGGTTCCAGAGAATTTCCATCCTAAACAGTGAAGTTCAGCAAGAGCAAATGAGAGTACTGAAGAAAAGAGGAAGAGAAATATGTCAACATATTCGCCTTGCATTTATACCTTGTAGAAATCCACAGAGATCTTCTGGTCATACTCGCATTCTCTTCTCTCCAAGTACTGTGGAAATTCATACATTATCAATTTAATTCTAGCATGATAAATCCAATCTTTCTTTCAGGCGAATAAACAAGAAATAAAATCACTGCACCTGCATTGCTTCTCGTTCTTT
Organism: Triticum dicoccoides; assembly: GCF_002162155.2. Lineage (NCBI taxonomy): Eukaryota > Viridiplantae > Streptophyta > Magnoliopsida > Poales > Poaceae > Triticum > Triticum dicoccoides. The sequence goes on along the minus strand of NC_041390.1, from coordinate 40,772,974 downwards.
TTCTAGACCACCTTTGACACAATAAGCAATTCCCCACTGTAAAAGACATGAGCTGTAAATGTAAATACCATAGCCCATAGAAATAAGGAAACCAAAAGATAGAGCAATGTCATGGCATTCAAGAAACCATATCAATATTGGATAATGAACAAAAGTAAATCTTTATGGCGATGGTGCAGTGGTAACAATATTATACATATCCCCATTTTTTTTTTTTTTGGAAAAGGATATCCCCATTTTGGTGAATAGAACTGCTAATACAGCGGATATATTGGAGTACTGGATAATAAATAAAGTACCATCTTTACGCCATGGGTGTAGTTGTAACAGCATTATGCACTTTGGCCTACTCATTTGGCGAATAGAACTTCTAATGCAGTGAATCTACTTTGGGTATGTCTACAAACACTTGCACATGAATCAGATTTAAACATTCAGCATTAAAGTGGATGGGTGAGGAACCAGCCAATATTAGGGTAAGTTTGCAAGGAAGATAAGACAAAACAAGACTCAGGGAATATCAAGTTTTCATGCCTGGACAGAAATGCAGCAAAAGCATTAAATGAAGAACAAATGAGCAAGAAGATGGGATGAATTTGGATTGAGCCCAAGGTTGCACTGCCAAAAACTGATGTCAAGGTTTTGCTTGCCTGTGATTTGGCCAAGGTTAGCAAGACAAATAAACTAGAGTGGGCAAAGAAGAATTGACAAAAACTGGCAACCATGCAAACAGAAGACATTCTGTCCTGAGTCCTGACCAAAGAATTCATAAGGTAGATTTTTTTTTTTTGTCAACATCACACACAAAGCCACGTTAGTAAGTGTGATAGATATTGTAATATGACGCTATAGCAATGGGCTTATGGCCATATAGCCCTGCGAAACAAGTATGAAGCCACACAAGCATGTTTGAAGAAGGTCCAACAAGTCTCAGAAATGTCACCCATTGTTGGCCAGGGCAACAGTCCTAGAGAATAGTATTATACGGTGACCACCCAGTAATGCAGCATCATGTGCTATAGGTATTTGATTCATGGCTGCAGTCAACTTACGCATATGGCTTCATCTTCGGATTCAAGGGTGCAGGTCCTGGCCGGATGCTGTGGTGTGCCTCTATGGTCAATGCAAGCTGTGGAGAAAGAAAAGAGTTGAGATGTGAAATCTTCAGACCAAGAAGTACAGCTACAGGTTCAGATTTGCTTCCAAACCAAGCATACCGAGATTAAACGTTCGCTTGTAGCCCTTGATGAATCCCAGGATCTTCTCGTCGAAGTCGAATCCGGGGTTCCAGATCAGGGACCCATACCCGAATACCCACAGCACCATCCTGCTGAAGACGACAACAAACTGAGCCGGGGATCACGCCAAATCAAAGATACTACTAGCACTAAATGTCCCCGTATCCTAATCGCACAAGAAGCCATTCCCCCGAGCTGGAACTGTCATGTCAACACCGCCCCCAAATCAAAATCGCCCAAAAAGAAAGCACGGGTGGGTGGATTCAGTTAGTACCTGGCCGGAGGAGGGGCGCCGGAGAGAATGCCGCGGGTGGGTCGGCGGCGCGGGAGGAGGAGCAAGATGGGGATTTGACGCTCCTCTTGCCTCGCCCGCGTCTCCTCTCCTCCGCCGGCGGTCTTCTCCCCCGGACGGACGGGATGGGGGTTTCGGGTCGGAGAGGGGGGAGAAGACGGTGGCGGTGGTGGGGGAGCACTTATACCGAGAGAGGAGGGGAGAGGATAGTCGTGGGCTGGTTTGGGGATTAGGGTCAGGGGCGGTGGGCGGCACGTGAGGCCGCGCGCGCGTGGCAGTCGCTCCCGCCGTGGCCGGCGGAGGGTCCGACGGGTTCTTGGTGCGGTGTACGTCGCGTCAGCGGGCGGGCACGGGGATATGGGCGCGATGCCGACGCGGCTGCTTGCGGGTGGCAAAGGGTTTTATTAGCTGGGACCGACGGACGGGATGGACCTGGACGGGTTAATGGGCCGCGGAGGGGTACACATGGCCAGGTTCAATGAACCGAAATCCATTTTTTGTCATCAAAACTGGTTTGGAGTCAAAGCAACATAAATCACCAAAGCTTCCGCAAATACCCCTAAAAAAACCCAAAGCTTCTGCAAATGCGTAAATCCGCCGGTTTAGACATGTTTAGGCCTTCAACGTGCGTCATCAAATCAAATTAGGACGGTCCAGATGTCTAAAATATCGTAGTTTGGCCTTAAATCGGGTGACGTTATGAGGAGTTCGAACGACCGCCACGTCGGACTCCGATGCCCGAACTGGCCCATAAACCCTATTCACTTCGTTGTAGGACACACATAATGATTTACTCTAGCTGACAGGCTGCTCGCCTATTCGCATTCATGTCAGCGTGGCAATTGAGAAGTCTGCGGCTTTACGGTCGGTCCTCCTCCTCGCAAAGCCTATCCACACTCCTCTCTCTCTCACACACACACACCTACATTGGATGCCTCACAAACCCTAGGTGGTGATAGGAGCAAGAAGACGGGCGTTGAGAACACCCGACATGGTGGTTGCTTGGCAGCAGCTGCTCAGACCAATTGTTCCCACAAAAACTCAATTGGCAGTGGCGCAAACAGGGTTGCAGCAAACTTTGAACTAAAAACTAAGCACTTATAAATATTAAAAAGAAGACATCTACATTTGTGATCCTAACTCGAATCCACTAGTCATATTTTGAAGCATGCTCAAATTTACCCCTCTGCCATTAGTTGCACTTATAGAAATGCCCTTTCATATTGTTTTCATCGAGTCAAAGCTATTTGACTAGTATCTAGCCGTTTATTTGACATTTTTGCCCCTGTCTTCATGTGTCATTTACTGGTGGATCCACTCTAAAAAAACAAAACAAAATACCATTTTTCTCACCCCCTCTCTCTCACATACTTACATGTGACGCCAAACTTTAATAAAAAGAGAAAAAAAGAAAAGGACTATTCAAATTAGATATTGGACCCACATGTCATTGGCTTATTAATATTTTTGAAATATTTTGTTTTATTTAAGCCCTAGTCAAAGTGATCAGTGGGGCCTGCCACCCTCTAGCTCTAGCGCTGCACGACGATTCGGCTTATGCGCCGCGTCTCCGCCTCCCTCATCACATGCAGTGGCCGCCGAGTAATTTTAATGAACTCGCCATGTTACCAACCCAAGTTTCATCAACCATTTCCGGCAGCAACGCACGTATCCTCTGGTTTCTACAAAATAACACACGGCCCAGTTCCATCGTTTTGACCTTGTTTCGTTATAATGGGTTGATTTTGATGAAACGTGAGGTGTACTACAAATGTTTCAGACTACAAGGATGGACCGTGGGTTTGTTGTGGTTTTTATTTTCTGACGGTGCTATGGTGGGCTTACGCCGACTGAACCATTTTCATTATCATAAAAAGACTGAGATACAACACAACGGCTACAACAAGTAGCATCCGATACACACAAGAAGGAACAAGGAACATCATAGGAGAATCAACACCCAACACACACACACACACACACACACACACACACACGAAAGGAACAAGGAACAACAGAGGAGAACCAGATGGCTCTCTCCTCTCCTCTCACACACACACACACGAAAGGAACAAGGAACAACAGAGGAGAACCAGATGGCTCTCTCCTCTCCTCTCCCCCCGCCTCCTCCACCACCTCCGGCCACCACCAACTCCCCGACTACTCCTCCACCTGACCTCACCCTCAGCACTCACCCAAATGACGATCTCATCCCCATTGTTGCGCCACCACCATCACCTTTCTTCGACATGCCCTACGTTAAAGCCGACCAGGTAGCTCACCGATGCTTCCTGGGCTGCGGCAATGCCATGGGGCTCGAGTTCGAGGACGACTGCAGCTACTACCTTCGCCTCGACATCACCACCCCCGAACTCCACCTCGCTTCGCCCTTCTACGTCATTTTCGACTTCTCCGACCGCCACCTCGACACCATTGTCGTCGCTGCCCTGCTCCAAGTTGCTCTTGGCGGCAGTGCTGCGGATTTCTTCGTTGCCATGTGCTCCCCTCTCGTCTTCCGCTTTCACTTGGCATCCTCGCGTGTCGCTAAGATCATCCTCGACCAATCCAAGGTCTGCCACTGCAACTACGCCTTCACCTTCGCTAGAACCCTACCACCTCTTCCACCACCGCCATCCACCCCTGCCTCTTGCATGTCGCTTGCCCACGTACTCCAAATCCCAGAAGACCCGGGGCTCCAGTTTGAAGCTGTGGCCTGGTCACAACTGTTGGGGAAGTAATTTCAAAATTTTCCTACGCACACGCAAGATCCATCTAGGTGATGCATAGCAATGAGAGGGGAGAGTGTTGTCCACGTATCCTCGTAGACCGTAAGCGGAAGCGTTATGACAATGCGGTTGATGTAGTTGTACGTCTTCACGATCCAAACGATCCTAGCACCGAAGGTACGACACCTCCGCGATCTGCACACGTTCAACTCGGTGGCATCCCATGAACTCTAGATCTAGCTGAGGTCGAGGGAGAGTTTGGTCAGCACGACGACGTGGTGACGGTTATGAAGAAGCTACCAACGCAGGGCTTGGCCTAAGCACTGCAACAATATGACCGAGGTGGAAATCTGTGGAGGGGGGCACCGCACACGACTAAACAATCAACTTGTGTGTCTATGGGGTGCCCCCTCCCCCGCATATAAAGGAGTGGAGGAGGGGGAGGGCCGACCCTCTCATGGCACACCCAAGAGGGGAGTCCTACTCCCGGTGGGAGTAGGATTCCCCTTCCCTAGTTGGAGTAGGAGAGAAAGGAAGGGGGACAAAGAGGGAAGGAAGGGGGGGCCCACCCAATTCGGATTGGGCTTGGGGGCGACGCGCCCTCCACCTTGGCCGCCTCCTCGTCTCTCCCACTAAGGCCCAATAAGGTCCATACACTCCCCGGGGGGTTCCGGTAACCCCCCGGTACTCCGGTAAATGCCCGAACTCATCCGGAACCCTTCCGATGTCCAAACATAGCCTTCCAATATATCGATCTTTATGTCACGACCATTTCGAGACTCCCCGTCATGTCCGTGATCACATCCGAGACTCCGAACTACCTTCATTACATCAAAACAAATAAACTCATAATACCGATCGTCATCGAACGTTAAGCGTGCGGACCCTACGGGTTCGAGAACTATGTAGACATGACCGAGACTCACTTCCGGTCAATAACCAATAGCGGAACTTGGATGCTCGTATTGGTTCCTACATATTCTACGAAGATCTTTATAAGTCAAACCGCATAACAACATACGCTATTCCCTTTGTCATCGGTATGTTACTTGCCCGAGATTCGATCGTCGGTATCTCAATACCTAGTTCAATCTCGTTACCGGCAAGTCTCTTTACTCGTTTTGTAATGCAACATCCCGTAACTAACTCATTAGTCACATTGCTTGCAAGGCTTATAGTGATGTGCATTACCGAGAGGGCCCAGAGATACCTCTCCGATACACGGAGTGACAAATCCTAATCTCAATCTATGCCAACTCTACAAACGCCATTGGAGACACCTGTAGAGCATCTTTATAGTCACCCAGTTACGTTGTGACGTTTGATAGCACACTAAGTGTTTCTCGGTATTCGGGAGTTGCATAATCTCATAGTCATAGGAACATGTATAAGTTATTGAGAAAACAATAGCAATAAACTAAACAATCATAGTGCTAAGCTAACGGATGGGTCAAGTCAATCACATCATTCTCTAATGATGTGATCCCGTTCATCAAATGACAACTCTTGTCCATGTCTAGGAAACTTAACCATCTTCGATTAACGAGCTAGTCAAGTAGAGGCATACTAGTGACACTTAGTTTGTCTATGTATTCACACATGTACTAAGTTTACGGTTAATACAACTCTAGCATGAATAATAAACATTTATCATGATATAAGGAAATATAAATAACAACTTTATTATTGCCTCTAGGGCATATTTCCTTCAGTCTCCCACTTGCACTAGAGTCAATAATCTAGATTACACAGTAATGATTCTAACACCCATGGAGTCTTGGTGTTGATCATGTTTTGCTCGTGAGAGAGGCTTAGTTAACGGGTATGTGATATTCAGATCCGTATGTATATTACAAATCTCTATGTCTCCCTCCTTGACTTGATCGCGGATGGAATTGAAGTGTCTCTTGATGTGCTTGGTTCTCTTGTGAAATTTGGATTCCTTTGCCAAGGCAATTGCACCATACTACCTCTTGAGCATGCGTTGGTTTTCCCTTGAAGAGGAAAGGATGATGCGGCAAAGTAGCGTAAGTATTTCTCTCAGTTTTTGAGAACCAAGATATCAATCCAGTAGGAGACTACACGCAAGTTGCCTAGTACCTGCACAAACAAACAAGAACCTCGCAACCAACGCGATAAAGGGGTTGTCAATCCCTTCACGATCACTTACGAAAATGAGATCTGATAAAGATAATAAGATAAATATTTTTGGTATTTTTGTTGTATAGATTGAGAAGTAAAGATTGCAAAATAAATAGTAAACTAGAATTGTAGTTCGGAAACTTATATGATGTAAAGTAGACCCGGGGGCCATAGGTTTCACTAGTGGCTTCTCTCAAGATAGCATATATTATGGTGGGTGAACAAATTACCGCCGAGCAATTGATAGAAAAGCATATAGTTATGAGAATATTTAGGCATGATCATAAACATAGGCATCACGCCCGTGTCAAGTAGACCGAAACCATTCTGCATCTACTACTATTACTCCACACATCGACCGCTATCCAGCATGCATCTAGAGTATTAAGTTCATAAGAATAGAGTAACACATTAGGTAAGATGACATGGTGTAGAGGGATAAACTCAAGCAATATGATACAAACCCCATCTTTTTATCCTCGATGGAAACAATACAATACGTGTCAGTTCCCTTTCTGTCACTGGGATCAAGCACCGCAAGACTGAACCCAAAGCTAAGCGCTTCTCCCATTGCAAGAAAGATCAATCTAGTAGGCCAAACCAAACTGATAATTTGAAGAGACTTCCAAAGATATCAAATCATGCATATAAGAATTCAGAGAAGAATCAAATATTGTTCATAGATAATCTTGATCATAAACCCACAATTCATCAGATCTTGGCAAACACACCGCAAAAAGTATTGCATCGAATAGATCTCCAAGAACATCGAGGAGAACTTGATATTGAGAACCAAAGAAAGAGAAGAAGCCATCTAGCTAATAACTATGGACTCGAAGGTCTGTGGTAAACTACTCACACATCATCGGAGAGGCTATGGTGTTGATGTAGAAGCCCTCCATGATCGAATCCCCCTCCAACAGGTCGCCGAAAAGGCCCCAAGATGGGATCTCATGGGTACGGAAGGTTGCGGCGATGGAAAAGTGGCTTCGTGGCTCTCCTAGATGTTTTCAGGGTATAAGAGTATATATAGGCGAAAGAAGTAGGTCGGTGGAGCTACGAGGGGCCCACGAGGGTGGGGGGCACGCCGCCCTACCTCGTGGCCGCCTAGTTGCTTCCTTGACCTCCACTCCAAGTCTCCTGGATTGCGTTTGTTCCAAAAAAGATCCTTGCGAAGGTTTCATTCCGTTTGGATTCCGTTTGATATTCCTTTTCTGCGAAACACTGAAGTAGGAAACAACAACAATTTGCACTGGGCCTTCGGTTAATAGGTTAGTCCCAAAAATAATATAAAAGTGCATATTAAAGCCCATTAAACATCCAAAACAGATAATATAATAGCATGGAACAATAAAATTATAGATACGTTGGAGACGTATCAAGCATCCCCAAGCTTAATTCCTGCTTGTCCTCGAGTAGGTAAATGATAAAAACTGGTATTTTGATGTGGAATGCTACCTAACATAATTTTCAATGTAATTTTCTTTATTGTGGCATGAATATTCAGATCCAAAAGATTCAAGACAAAAGTTTAATATTGCCATAAAAATAACAATACTTCAAGCATACTAATAAAGCAATCATGTCTTCTCAAAATAACATGGCCAAAGAAAGTTATCCCTACAAAATCATATAGTTTGGCTATGCTCTATCTTCATCACACGAAATACTTAAATCATGCACAACACCGATGACAACCAAGCAATTGTTTCATACTTTTGATGTTCTCAAACTTTTTCAATCTTCACACAATACATGAGCGTGAGCCATGGCCATAACACTATAGGTGGAATAGAATGCTGGTTTTGGAGAAGACAAAAAGGAGAAGATAGTCTCACATCAACTATGCGTATCAACGGGCTATGGAGATGCCCATCAATAGATATCAATGTGAGTGAGTATGGATTACCATGCAACGGATGCACTAGAGCTATAAGTGTATGAAAGCTCAACAAAAGAACTAAGTGGGTGTGCACCCAACTTGCTTGCTCACGAAGACCTAGGGCATTTTGAGGAAGCCCATCATTGGAATATACAAGCCAAGTTCTATAATGAAAAATTCCCACGATTATATGAAAGTGACAAAATAGGAGACTCTCTATCATGAAGATCATGGTGCTACTTTGAAGCACAAGTGTGGAGAAAAGGATAGTAGCATTGCCCCTTCTCTCTTTTTCTCTCGTTTTTTTATTTGGGCCTTTTTTCTCTTTCTTTATGGCCTTTTTTCGTCCGGAATCTCAACCCGACTTGTGGGGGTATCATAGTCTCCATCATCCTTTCCTCATATGGGACAATGCTCTAATAATGAAAATCATCACACTTCTATTTACTTACAACTCAAGAATTACAACTTGATACTTAGAACAAAATATGACTCTATGTGAATGCCTCCGGTGGTGTACCGAGATGTGCAATGAATCAAGAGTGACATGTATGAAATTATGAACGGTGGCTTTGCCACAAATACAATGTCAACTACATGATCATGCAAAGCAATATGGCAATGATGGAGCGTGTCATAATAAATGGAACGGTGGAAAGTTGCATGGCAATATATCTTGGAATGGCTATGGAAATGCCATAATAGGTAGGTATGATGGCTGTTTTGAGGAAGGTATATGGTGGGTTTATGGTACCGACGAAAGTTGCGCGGTACTAGAGAGGCTAGCAATGGTGGAAGGGTGAGAGTGCGTATAATCCATGGACTCAACATTAGTCATAAAGAACTCACATACTTATTGCAAAAATCTATTAGTTATCAAAATAAAGTACTACGCACATGCTCCTAGGGGGATAGATTGGTAGGAAAAGACCATCGCTCATCCCTAACTGCCACTCATAAGGAAGACAATCAAAAAATAAATCATGCTCCGACTTCATCACATAACGGTTCACCATATGTGCATGCTACGGGAATCACAAACTTTAACACAAGTATCTCTCAAATTCACAACTAATCAACTATCATGACTCTAATATCACCATCTTCATATCTCAAAACAATCATCAAGTATCAAACTTCTCATAGTATTCAATGCACTTTCTATGAAAGTTTTTATTATACCCATCTTGGATGCCTATCATATTAGGACTAATTTCATAACCAAAGCAAATTACCATGCTGTTCTAAAAGACTCTCAAAATAATATAAGTGAAGCATGAGTGATCAATAATTTCTATAAAATAAAACTACCACCATGCTCTAAAAATATATAAGTGAAGCACTAGAGCAAAGTTATCTAGCTTAAAAGATATAAGTGAAGCACATAGAGTATTCTAATAAATTCCGATTCATGTGTCTCTCTCCCAAAAGGTGTGTACAGCAAGGATGATTGTGGTAAACTAAAAAGCAAAGACTCAAATCATACAAGACGCTCCAAGCAAAACACATATCATGTGGTGAATAAAAATATAGCCTCAAGTAACGTTACCGATAGACGAAGACGAAAGAGGGGATGCCTTCCGGGGCATCCCCAAGCTTAGGCTTTTGGTTGTCCTTGAATTTTACCTTGTGGTACCTTGGGCATCCCCAATATTAGTCTCTTTCCACTCCTTGTTCCAAAATCCATCAAATCTTTACCCCAAAACTTGAAAACTTCACAACACAAAACTCAACAGAAAATCTCATGAGCTTCATTAGTATAAGAAAACAAACCACCACTTTAATGTACTTTAATGAACTCATTATTTATTTATATTGGTGTTAAACCTACTGTATTCCAACTTCTCTATGGTTCATACCCCCCGATACTAGCCATAGATTCATCAAAATAAGTAAACAACACACGAAAAACAGAATCTGTCAAAAACAGAATAGTCTGTAGCAATCTGGAAGTTTAGAATACTTCTGTAACTCCAAAAATCCTGAAATATTAGGAAGTCCTAAATAGTTTGTATATTGATCTACTGCAGTTAGAATTGGTATTTTATCTCTCTCTGGTAAAAAATGAAAATTATTCTCGTGAGCGCATACTTTTTGTTTTTTTCAGCAAGATCAAATAACAATCACCCAAGAAGATCCTAAAGGCTTTACTTGGCACAAACACTAACTAAAACATAAAAAACACAATCATAACAGAGTATAGATGAATTATTTATTACTAAACAGAAGCAAAAAGGAAGGAACAAAAATAAAATTGGGTTGCCTCCCAACAAGCGCTATCGTTTAACGCCCCTAGCTAGGCATAGAGATTTCAATGATGCTCACATGAAAGACAAGAATTGAAGCACAAAGAGAGCATCATAAAACATGTGACAAACACATCTAAGTCTAACATACTTCCTATGCATAGACATCTTATAGGGAAACAAATTATCAAGGCAAACAAAAACTAGCATATGCAAGGAAGCGGAAAGAAACAATATCAATCTCAACATAACGAGAGGTAAATTAGTAACATGAAAATTTCTACAACCATATTTTCCTCTCTCATAATAATTGCATGTATGATCATATTAAAATTCAACAATATAGCTTCACATAAAATTTTCTCTACATGATCCACATATATGCAAAGTTGACACTCTTCCAAAATAGTGGGAATATCATTAACTAAGGTCATGACCTCTCCAAACACACTTTTATCAAAAACTTCATAAGATCGAACATTATCCAAATATGTGGGATCTAAAGTTGACACTCTTCCAAACCCACTTTCAATATTATTGCAAACATTATTATCAATCTCATATTCATCATGGGGCTTAAATAAATTTTCAAGATCATAAGAAGAATCACCCCAATCACGATCATTGCAACAAATAGTAGTCATAGCAAAACTAGCATCCCCAAGCTTGAGGTTTTGCATATCATTAACACAATTGACATCAATAGACTTTATAATAACATCATTGCAATCATGCTTTTTATTCAAAGATCTATCGTGAATCACTTCATAAAGTAATTCATCACACTTGTTGTATAGATTGGAAAGTAAAGATTGCAAAACAAATAGTAAACTAGAATTGTAGATTAGAAACTTATATGATGTAAAGTAGACTCGGGGGTCATAGGTTTCACTAGTGGCTTCTCTCAAGATAGCATATATTACGGTGGGTGAACAAATTACTGCCGAGCAGTTGATAGAAAAGCACATAGTTATGAGAATATCTAGGCATGATCGTACACATAGGCATCACGTCTGTGTCAAGTAGACCGAAACGATTCTGCATCTACTACAATTACTCCACACATCGACCGCTATCCAGCATGCATCTAGAGTATTAAGTTCATAAGAATAGAGTAACACATTAGGCAAGATGACATGATGTAGAGGGATAAACTCAAGCAATATGATATAAACCCCATCTTTTTATCCTCGATGGGAACAATAAAATACATGTCGGTTCCTTTTCTGTCACTGGGATCGAGCATCGCAAGATTGAACCCAAAGCTAAGCACTTCTCCCATTGCAAGAAAGATCAATCTAGTAGGCCAAACCAAACTGATAATTCAAAGAGACTTGCAAAGATATCAAATCATGCATATAAGAATTCAGAGAAGAATCAAATATTGTTCATAGATAATCTTGATCATAAACCCACAATTCATCGGATCTAGGCAAACACACCGCAAAAGTATTACATCGAATAGATCTCTAAGAACATCGAGGGCAACTTTGTATTGAGAACCAAAGAGAGAGAGGAAGCCTTCTAGCTAATAACTATGGACCCGAAGGTCTGTGGTAAACTACTCACATCATCGGAGAGGCTATGGTGTTGATGTAGAAGCCCTCTGTGATCGAATCCCCCTCCGGCAGATTGCCGGAAAAGGCCCCAAGATAGGATCTCATGGGTACAGAAGGTTGCGGCGGTGGAAAAGTGGTTTCGTGGCTCTCCTGGATGTTTTTAGGGTATAAGAGTATATATAGGCGAAAGAAGTAGGTCGGTGGAGCTACGAGGGGCCCACGAGGGTGGGGGCGCGCCTACCCCCTGGGCGCGCCACCCCACCTCGCCACCTTGTTGCTTCCTTGACCTCCACTCCAAGTCTCCTGGATTGCATTTGTTCCAAAAAAGATCCTCGCGAAGGTTTCATTCCGTTTGGGTTTCCTTTGATATTCCTTTTCTACAAAACACTGAAATAGGCAAAAAAACAGCAATTTGCACTGGGCCTTCGGTTAATAGGTTAGTCCCAAAAATAATATATAAGTGCATATTAAAGCCCATTAAACATCCAAAACAGATAATATAATAGCATGGAACAATAAAAAAATTATAGATATGTTGGAGACGTATCACACCAGTATTGTGACAAAAGATTTTCAATGGACCCGATGCACTAGGTCACCCTCGTGGGCCCCTCACAGCTCCACCGACCTACTTCTTTCACCTATATATACTCTCATACCCTGAACCCTTCGGGGAGAGCCACGAAACACTTTTTCCACCGCCGCAACCTTCTGTACCCGTGAGATCCCATCTTGGGGCCTTTTCCGGCGCTCCGCCGGAGGGGGATTCAATCACGGAGGGCTTCTACATCAACACCATAGTCTCTCCGATGATGTGTGAGTAGCTTACCACAGACCTTCGGGTCCATTGTTATTATCTAGATGGCTTCTTCTCTCTCTTTGGATCTCAATACAAAGTTCTCCTCGATATTCTTGGAGATCTATTCGATGTAACTCTTTTTGCGATGTGTTTGCCGGGACCCGATGAATTGTGGGTTTGTGAACTTGATTATCTATGAATATTATTTGATTCTTCTCTGAATTCTTATATGCATGATTTGATATCTTTGCAAGTCTATTCGAATTATCGGTTTAGTTTGGCCTACTAGATTGATCTTTCTTGCAATGGGATAAGTGCTTAGCTTTGGGTTCAATCTTGCGGTGCTCGGTCCCCGTGACAGAAAGGGAAACGACACGTATTGTATTGTTGCCATCGAGGATAAAAAGATGGGGTTTATATCATATTGCTTGAGTTTATCCCTGTACATCATGTCATCTTGCCTAATGCGTTACTCCGTTCTTATGAACTTAATAATCTAGATGCATGCTGGATAGCGGTCGATGTGTGGAGTAATAGTAGTAGATGCAGAATCGTTTCGGTCTACTTGTCACGGACGTGATGCCTATATTCATGATCATTGCCTTAGATATCATCATAACTATGCTTTTTTCTATCAATTGCTCCGCAATAATTTGTTCACCCACCGTAATACATGCTATCTTGAGAGAAGCCACTAGTGAAACCTATGGCCCCCGGGTCTACTTTACATCATATAAGTTTCCAATCTACAATTCTAGTTTACTATTTATTTTGCAATCTTTATTTTCTAACCTATACCACAAAAATACCAAAAATATTTATCTTATTATCTTTATCAGATCTCACTTTTGCAAGTGGTCGTGAAGGGATTGACAACCCCTTTATCACGTTGGTTGCAAGGTTCTTATTTGTTTGTGCAGGTACTAGGCGATTTGAGTGTAGTCTCCTACTGGATTGATACCTTGGTTCTCAAAGCTGATGGAAATACTTACGCTACTTTGCTGCATCACCCTTTCCTCTCCAAGGGATAACCAATGCATGCTCAAGAGGTAGGAAGAAGGATTTCTGGCGCCATTGCCGGGGAGATATATGCCAAGTCAAGACACACCAAGTACCCATCACAAACACTTATCCCTCGCATTACATTATTTGCCATTTGCCTCTCGTTTTCCTCTCCCCACTTCACCTTTGCCGTTTTATTCGCCCTTTTTTCGTTCGTCTCTTTTTTGTGCTTGCTTCTCGCGTGTCCGTGTGTTAGATCATTTATTTATCTGTTATGGCTATTCATCCTATCATTGTTAGTACTCCCAATTATGAAGTTCTTAATTTTAAACAAAGAGAGGGAGAAAATCTGAAAGATGCTTGGCATAGAATTTGCAATGCTCAAAATGGATCCACTAGGAAGCAATCTACTTCCGTTCTTCTTCGCAATTTTTATGTAGGCATCACTCCTTGGAACAGATATATTCTTGATACCATTACCGGAGGAAATTTCTTGGGTAGCCACACTTTTGATTCTTATAATGTTATGTTAGATCTGTTTGGCCCACCACCTCTTTTGGTTAATGGAACTATTTTAACTTTGGAACATGTGACGCAAAGGCTTGAAATTATCAAAAATAAAGTTGCCATGGTAGAGTTGATCGAGAATTTGGATAAAAAGATCCACAATCAAATTACTCAATATGGATCTAAGGTAGGAGTTACTCTGAAATTTTTTCAAGAGAAAGAACCCATAGTTAATGAAAAGATAGATCAAGATTCTACTAGAATTGATAAACTTGAGGATATTATTACCAACTTAGGGTCTAACTTTCTGCCGTAAGAAACACTTCAAACCCTCCTACTACCAAAGTTGCCAAGTTTATGTATGTTCCTAAAAATAAGGGTGAATCTTCTAGTAAGGAAAATGCGGATCTCAAATCAATAAGTGTTCATCCCAACTTTTTCACTATCATTAAGGAACCTTTTGCTACAAATTAATTTCTTGATTTCTTGCTTAGGAGTATGATAATTAATAAAAAGAAGGAAATTCCTAAGGGTTATAAGTGTTCAATTGAAGAATTGCCTACCAAGGATGATAATACCTAGATCTATTCTGGTTTTATGCCTAGCTAGGGGCGTTAAACGATAGCGCTTGTTGGGAGGCAACCCAATTTTATTTTTGTTTCTCCCTTGTTGTTTTACCATGCAGAGTACCTGTCTGTGAAGCAGTGCCTCCCTTGTTGTTTTACCAGGCAAGCAAACCCCCCTTGTTCATTTCGATAAAACCCTACTCTCTCGCTCCTGCTCTCAGTTATTGCATTAGGACAACAACGATTCATCTGCTACTTTGTGCTGCGGTAGTTGAACCCATTCCTCTGCATGACCTGTCATTGCCACAGTAAATAGTTGAAACCCACTAGCATGTGTAGGAGTTGATTGAAGCCATTGTTGTGTTCCTACCATGCTATGCCTGCTATTGCTTAGAGTTGTGTCAGGTCTGGTTCATTGGGAATGAATTGGAGTGTCACGATATGTTCTGATGCTGAGAGTGAAGTGTGTGAACACGATTTGGTAAAGGTAGCGGTGAGAGGCCGTGTAGGAGTACATGGTGGGTTGTCTCACTGGAACCATCCTTAAGCACTGAGTTCTATGTATGTTGTCCAATGACTCGATACTACCACACATTGGGTTCCGGTAACTCGACCCCTCTCGACTTATTAACCAACTTGGTCTCTGTCCAGGAGTCGCAACTAGTTTCTGGTGTTTGTAGGTAGTGCTATTTTTCTACCAAGTGGCACCCGGCAGGGTGGGCTTGGGACAGACTAGGCACACGTGGCCTGGTGTACCGAGTGGCACCCGGATGGTGGGCTCGGGAACCCCGTACACATCGTTTGGGGCCGTGAGCGACACCCCGGCCGGATCTCCTTGCGGATGAAACCTGAATAGGTGATAAACCTGGGCTAGAGTCTTGTGTGGTTAGTCAGGTCGTGGCCGACACCCTCGCCAGGCTTCCGCTTGAAGGTTGCCGAGATACATGACGTGTACATGGCGGTAAGTGGCGAGAGCGTGTGTGAAGAAGTACACCCCTGCAGGGTTAACATGATCTATTCGAATAGCCGGGTCCGCGGTTATGGACTTCTTGGATGCTTACATGGTACATAGACAACTTGAAGTGGATACTATAAAATGCTCAAGACAAGTGTGAGTGCTATGGATGGCCTTCTCGTAGGGAGACGGGGATGAATCCATAGTAGTGTATTGTGTGGTGATTAGTGGACTCGTGTACGTTGTTTCACCTCCAGAGTTTCTGGTAGTCGTAGAATAGGATAGCCACAGAGTCAAAGCTGGCTTGCTGCAACTAAACCCCACATTACCCTCTTGATACCAATGCATGTACGATAGGATCTGATGTAAGTCTTGCTGAGTACCTTTGTGCTCATGTTGCTTTATTTATGTTTTGCAGCCGAGACTTCAGTCTTACTAGTGTTCTCGTGGACTTCGACTAGTAGCTAGTACCTCAGCTACGATCTTGATCGGATGTTGTAGATAGTCAGGCTCTTCAGCCTTTTTCTTTTGTAGATGTCTGTACCCAGACATGTAATGCTTCCGCTTGTTGCTTGTATGCTCTGTATGATGGGTCTTGTGACCCCTGTTTGCAATAATTGCTATGCCGGCTCTTCTGAGCCTTTATCTATATGAGTTGTTGAGTTATGCTGTGATGCCATGTTGTACAGCACATACTTGCATGTTATGCGTACGTGTAATGTGTATTGCTATGTGTGGGATCTGACTATCTAGTTGTTTATTCTTAGTAGCCTCTCTTACCGGGAAATGTCTCCTAGTGCTTCCACTGAGCCCTGGTAGCTTGCTACTGCTCCGGAACACTTAGGCTGGCCGGCATGTGTCCTTCTTCGATCCTGTGTCTGTCCCTTCGGGGAAATGTCACGCGATGAATACCAGAGTCCTGCTAGCCCGCTACAGCCCGGTTCACCGGAGTCCTGTTAGCCCAGTGCTACAGCCTGGATTCACTCGCTGATGACCGACACGTTCGATGCTGGGTCATGAATGCCTGTCCCTGTAAGTTAGTGCCACTTTGAATTTACGACTAGCCATGTCAGCCCGGGCTCTTTATCATATGGATGCTAGCGACACCATCATATACGTGTGCCAAAATGCGCAAACGGTCCCGGGCAAAGGTAAGGCGACACCCGTGGGGATACCGTGCGTGAGGCCGCAAAGCGATATGAGGTGTTACATGCTAGATCGATGTGGCATCGAGTCGGGGTCCTGACAGCTTTGGTATCAGAGCCTGACTGCCTGTAGGATTACCAAGCCATACTGGTCGAAGTTGAGTCTAGAAATTCTTTAGTTATATAAGGGAATTGATTGTGGGATGGAACGTAAGGCTCTTTTTACTCCTTTACCTCATGGCCTTCTGATCTGAGTCATCCTATCTTTCCGACGGGGTTAAGGAACTAGGCTTCTCCTCCGTCTATCAGGATCACGTGTTACTACTCCGTAGTTCCATAAGACTGGTTGATCAGAGTCATACCCCAGTTTCGAGTATTTCCGGTGTAATCTGTTTAGTACTATCCCAGAACCTTGAGTGGTGATGATGAGTATGTTACCACCCCATTTTTAGTAGGATGTCTCATTCTGAGCATTTTACTGCCGTTATGCTGCCGGATTTTCCCTAGGAGTTCGAGTGATACTAATTCCTTGTCCTACATTCTACAGTCCTTAGTTGTTGCTGATTCCGTCCTTGATTCGTTTCTCAGGATGTCATCAGCCAAGCGAAGTTCCGTTGCTCGTAACCAGAACCACGGAGATGGTAAGGATGAGGATCCTCCCGACCAGCCTTCGCTGGCAGAGTTCATGCTAGAGATGGAAAGGAACAAGCGTGAGTCCAACCACTTGTTGGCACGTATCGAGGAGAACACCGCACATCAGTTCAAAGGATCTGTGACCATTCATGACTTCATCCGCTTGCACCCACCTACCTTTCATCATTCCATCGAGCCACTCGATGCAGATGATTGGCTCCGTAGCATCACCCATAAGCTGCGTTCCGCGAACGTAGCTGAAGATGACAAGGTCACTTATGCCACATACCACCTGGAAGGTCCTGCTAGTCTTTGGTGGCAGAACTATGAGGCTATGCTTCCAGCTGGCCAGATTCCTACCTGGAAGGATTTCACTGAGGCTTTTCGCGGGCATCACATTCCCCAAGCCCTCCTTGATCGCAAGAGAGAGGAGTTCTGTAGTTTCACCCAGAGTAAGTTGGCTGTTGATGCTTATAGCAGAGAGTTCGAGAACCTTGCTCGCTATGCCACAGAAGAAGTGTCCACGGACGCCAAGAAGCAGGCTAGGTTCCGGAAGGGTCTCAACCCCAAGTTGCGTCGTGATCTTCACCTGCATCATTGCGATACATTCCAAGCCCTTGTGAACAAGGCCATCAATGCAGAGACAGCTCAACTCACTTACGAGGAGTCTCGTAAGCACACCCGTGATTTGGGATCCTCCTCTGGCTCTAGTTCCCAGAAACGCCGGATTTGGGTTCCAAACTCCGCTCTTCCTTCCGGTTATACACCGAGGCCGTCTTATGTGGTGCCTTCCCCAGCTCAGTCGTATGTTCCACCCAGGCCTACTGGTAGACCGCTTGTTAGTGCGGGTCCCCGTCCAACCTCAGGGACTTGCTTCACATGCGGGAAGTCAGGACACCATGCACGTGACTGCTCTCAGACTAGTTATGCTCCACCCCAGCCCGAGAAGACTGTTGGCTGTATTAAGCCATCACGCAAGATGATCAGTGTTAAGTCAGCCCCCACTGAACGTGGACGTGTGCATCACGTCTCAGCTAAAGACGCTCATGATGATCCGGATGTCGTTCTTGGTACACTCCTTGTCAATTGTCACCCAGCATCAGTTCTATTCGATACTGGAGCATCTCACTCCTTCATTTCTGAAGGCTATGCTCGTTTGCACGACATGTCATTTTGTGATATGCCAACTCCGCTTGAAATCCAAACCCCAGGGTCTAGATGGCAGACCACCAGAATCAGCCATGGTAATGAAATCCTTGTTGATAGACTTGTATTCCTTGCATCACTTGTAGTCCTCAAGTCCTCAGATATTAACATCATCTTGGGTATGGACTGGATGACAGCTCATCATGCCAAGATTGATTGCTACACAAGATCTGTTCAGCTTACACACCCATCTGGCAAGTTAGTCACGTCTCTACTAGAGTTGCAAAGCGTCAGCTCTATTCTCTTAATGCCAGCCCTCTTCCAGACCTTGAAGATATCCCGGTAGTCCGTGACTTTCCGGATGTCTTTCCAGAGGAACTGCCAGGTGTTCCACCTGACAGAGATGTAGAGTTCGTCATAGATCTTATCCCAGGAACAGCTCCAATCTCCCGGAGACCTTACAAGATGGCACCCTTAGAACTAGCCGAGCTTAAGAAACAACTCGATGAGTCCTTGCAAAAGGGTTTCATCTGTCCTAGTTCTTCTCCTTGGGCTTGCCCCGTCCTTTTCGTCAAGAAGAAGGATGGTACGGACCGGATGGTTGTAGATTATCGTCCCGTTAATTTGGTCACGATAAAGAACAAGTATCCGCTTCCCAGGATCAACGACCTGTATGATCAGCTCGCTGGATCCTCAGTCTTTTCCAAGATGGATTTAAGGTTAGGATACCACCAAATCAAAATCAGAAACGGGGACATTCCCAAGACAGCTTTTGTCACTCGTTATGGCCAGTACGAGTACACAGTCATGTCCTTTGGCCTGACCAACGCCCCAGCCACATTCTCCCATTTGATGAACTCGATCTTCATGGAGTACTTAGATAAGTTCGTCGTGGTTTACCTCGATGATATTCTTATTTACTCGAAGAATGAGGAAGAGCATGCCGAACATCTTAGGCTTGTTTTAGAAAAACTCAGAGAACACCGCCTTTATGCCAAGTTCTCCAAGTGTGAATTTTGGTTGCCAGAAGTGACCTACCTAGGCCACGTAATCTCTGGTAAGGGCATTGCTGTCAATCCCGAGAGAGTTCAAGCCGTTCTCGATTGGACTCCACCTGAGACCGTGAAACAAGTTAGGAGTTTCCTTGGCCTAGCCAGCTATTGTCGCCGCTTTGTTGAAAACTTCTCCAAAGTAGCCAAACCCCTCACGGAACTTCTCAAGAAAGATAAAAAGTTCGAGTGGTCCCCACAGTGTGAGTACAGTTTTCAGGAACTGAAAAGGCGCCTGACCTCTGCTCCCATACTTGTGCCACCGGATTTCACTAAAGACTTTATTATCTACTGCGACGCCTCACGACAGGGACTAGGTTGCATTCTTATGCAGGATCGTCATGTGATTGCCTATGCATCTCGACAGTTGCATCCACATGAGGAGAATTATCCTACACATGATCTAGAGCTTGCAGCCGTAGTCTATGCACTCAAGACCTGGCGACATTACCTTCTTGGTAAACATTGCGAGATCTACACCGATCACCAGAGTCTCAAGTATATCTTCACCCAACCGGATCTGAACCTTAGGCAAAGACGTTGGTTGGAGTTAATCACAGATTATGATCTAGGGATTACCTACACCCCAGGCAAAGCCAATGTCATGGCTGATGCTCTAAGCCGTAAATCCTATTGCAACAATCTCATGTTGCAGCAAGGCCAACCACTTCTCCATGAGGAATTCTGTAAGCTTAATCTTCACATTGCTCCTCACGGATTCCTTTCTACCTTGGTGGCGAAACCTACCCTTGTGGATCTTATCATAGAAGCCCAGAAGCATGATACAGGGATTACCCGGATCAAGAGAAACATTAAGAAGGGAGTTGGTGGATGTTTCTCTATGGATGATCGTGGTGTTGTTCTCTTTGAGAATCGCTTGGTGGTTCCCAAGAAGCAACATCTTCGTCAGTTGATTCTTAAGGAGGCGCATGAATCTCCTCTCACGATTCATCCCGGTAGTACTAAGATGTATCAGGACCTACGCCAGAGGTTCTGGTGGACTAGGATGAAGAGAGAAATCGCTGAGTTCATTGCTAAATGTGACGTTTGTCGTCGCGTTAAGGCAGAGCATCAAAGACCTGCTGGCACCCTTCAGCCCTTAGCTATTCCTGAATGGAAATGGGATAAAGTTGGTATGGACTTCATCACCGACTTTCCCAGGACCAAGAGAGGGAATAATGCTATCTTCGTAGTCATTGATCGTCTTTCCAAAGTGGCTCACTTCCTCCCTGTTCGAGAGAGTATCACTGCTAGTCAGCTTGCTGACTTATATATTTCTCGAATAGTGTCACTCCATGGTGTTCCACTAGAGATCAATTCAGACTGTGGCAGTCTGTTCACTTCTCATTTCTGGGAGAGTTTCCAAACTGCCATGGGAACCCATCTTTCTTTCAGTACCGCTTTCCACCCTCAATCAAGTGGTCAGGTGGAACGGGTCAATCAAATTCTCGAAGACATGCTCAGAGCTTGCGTTATCTCATTCGGTATGGATTGGGAGAAATGTCTTCCTTTCGCCGAGTTTGCTTATAACAATAGCTACCAATCCAGCCTCAAGAAAGCTCCTTTTGAGGTTCTCTATGGACGGAGATGTCGAACACCTTTGAACTGGTCAGAAACCGGTGAAAGACAATTCTTTGGACCGGATATGATCCAGGAGGCAGAAGAGCAAGTTCGCATCATTCGTGAGAATTTGAAAACAGCCCAGTCTCGTCAGAAAAGTCAGTACGATCGTCATCATAAGGATATGACTTATGAGATTGGCGACCAAGCTTACCTTCGGGTTACTCCTTTGAAGGGTACCCATCGTTTCGGTATCAAGGGCAAGTTGGCTCCTCGTTACATTGGTCCCTTTCGCATTCTCGCTAAACGAGGAGAGGTTGCCTACCAGTTGGAACTACCTCCACATCTTTCTCGAGTTCATGATGTCTTCCACGTCTCTCAACTCAGGCATTGCTTCTCGGATCCCATCCGCGGAGTGGACCACAAAACGCTTGATCTCCAAGATAACCTCACATACCGAGAGTACCCGGTTCGCATTCTTGATCAAGCAGAGCGTGTCACTCGACGTCAGAACGTCAAGTTTCTCAAAATTCAGTGGTCTCATCATTCCGAGAGAGAAGCTACTTGGGAGCGAGAAGATCGTCTTCGACTGGAGTACCCCGCTTTCTTTCCGTCGACCCCTGAATCTCGAGACGAGATTCTGTCAAGTGGGGGCGAGTTGTCACATCCCTAGTCTGGTATGACTTAGACTAGCTAGCTATTTGTGCATCATATTTAAATTTCATTTAATTTGAAATGAGGATTGGTAGAAACCCTCAGAATCATTTTTTTTAAAATGACCCAAATAAAAATTTCTCCAAAAGGGTCCAAGAAAATGCTCATGATGCCCTCTAAAAATATTGGACAGAGATAAAAATCAAAACAATATTTTTAGGAGCTTGGATATTTATTTTGGCCATTTGGATCAATTCGATAAATATTTGCATTGGAAATATATTTCTATATATATGAAATATGGTCCAAAAATTATGCCAATTATAAAAGAGCTCTGGAATAATATATCTAGCTCCTGCAAAAATTGGCATAAGGAAATTAAATGATTTAATATATTTATTAAATCAAAACAAATGTCAGAAAAATTAGAAAACAAAAATAAAAGAAGGAGGGGCTTACCTGGGCCTCCCCTCCCCTGCGCAGCCCAGCCGCAGCAGGCCGGCCCAGCCAGGAGGCGGCCCAGCCCGCCTGGCCCCCCCTCCTCTGTCGTCTTCCCCCCCGACAGGGGAACGGCGCGTGCCGACGCGCGCGCACCGCCGCGCCTCCACCTCCTGCTTCCCTGGCCACCTCCTGCTTCCTCCTCGTCGCCTGGAACGCCCCGGACGACGCCACGCAGCCCCGACCGCCCTCTCACTCTCTCATTCCTTCCCCCCTCCCCTGGTTCTCTCTCCCCCTCGCACACCCGAGTGCTGCCGCCGCCATCGCTCGCCATTGCCGTGGCCACCGGTCTCCCCTCACCTCCCCGACACGCCCAGGAGCTCCGCTTCGTCGCCAGCTACCTCCTCGCCGAGCCACGCAAGCCGGAGTGCCCCGAAGAGCCACCATCGCCATCGTCTTCCTCCTCGGGCTCCGCCGTCCGCCGCCGTCGATTCGCCGTCACCAGGCCTTCCTCGACCCCGCTGTGCTGCTCTGCGTGATCGCGGTGAGCTCCGCCGCCGTTCCCCTTTCTTCTCCCCCTCGTATCCACGCCGTAGCACCGTTCCCCACCACGGCCGAAGCCTCTCGCCGCCGTCCATGTCGCCGCCGCCGTCTCGGCCCGCCTCCGCCCAAACCAAGCCTCCCTCCGCGTTCCTGGTGCCACGAGGGTGCCGCCGGGCCCCTCAGGTGGCCTCCCCGTGCCCCGCAGCCCGATCCCGCTCGCGCCCGAACCCCGGCCGCCGCCGCGAGCCTTGCTCCGGCGAGCTCCGGCCGTCCCCGCTCCTCCCACCTGTCCCACCAGATGCGCGAGAGCCCGGGCTACGCCCCGGTGCTCTCAGACGCCGTCCCCGTGGCCTGTGGCGCGGACTCCGCCGCGTCCAGAGGTCGCCGGCGACGAGCCCCCGTCGCCTGAGCCCTGCCAGGTGGGGCCGGCCCGTCAGGTGATTAGCTTAGTGCTAATCACCGTTAACTAACCCCCCCTGACGCTGACCAGTGGGCCCGACCCCCCCCCTAACCTTTTAATTAAACTAAATTAACCCCTGTTAACCCCCCTGTCACTGACGTGTGGGTCCCACACGTCAGGTTTGACCCGGACAGCCGCGTTGACCCGCTGACGTCGTGCTGACGTCATGCTGACGCAGTATATAAATTCTGGATTTAATTAAATCAGGAAAATTCCAGAAATTGATTTAAATTTCAAAAATCCATAACAATTCAACCGTAGCTCAGATTAAAATAATTTATATATGAAAAATTATCAGAAAAATGCAACCTTTCCATCTGTACTAGTTTCATGCATGAAAAACTAACCTATACATGCTGAATATGGGAAAACACATTATGGCATATATAAGAGACCTAATTTAGAAATGCATTTGAACCTTTGGTTCAAATGGACTTCAAACCAATTGAACACTAGTTGCATTAGCTCAACAGCATCACATCTACATGACATGTTCATGCATCATATTGTTGCATATGATTGTGTATTGATTGCCGGCACCGTTCCTTCTCGATAGGTCCTACTCCGGAGACGTTCCAGAGTACCTGTCTGTGAAGCAGTGCCTCCCTTGTTGATTTACCAGGCAAGCAAACCCCCTTGTTCATTTCGATAAAACCCTACTCTTTCGCTCCTGCTCTCAGTTATTGCATTAGGACAACAACGATTCATCTGCTACTTTGTGCTGCGGTAGTTGAACCCATTCCTCTGCATGACCTGTCATTGCCACAGTAAATAGTTGAAACCCACTAGCATGTGTAGGAGTTGATTGAAGCCACTGATGTGTTCCTACCATGCTATGCCTGCTATTGCTTAGAGTTGTGTCAGGTCTGATTCATTGGGAATGAATTGGAGTGTTACGATATGTTCTGGTGCTGAGAGTTAAGTGTGTGAACACGATTTGGTAAAGGTAGCGGTGAGAGGCCATGTAGGAGTACATGGTGGGTTGTCTCACTGGAACCGTCCTTAAGCACTGAGTTCTGTGTATGTTGTCCAATGACTCGATACTACCACACATTGGGTTCCGGTAACTCGACCCCTCTCGACTTATTAACCAACTTGGTCTCTGTCCAGGAGTCGCAACTAGTTTCTGGTGTTTGTAGGTAGTGTTAGTAGTCTACCAAGTGGCACCCGGCCAGGTGGGCTTGGGACAGACTAGGCACCAGTGGCACGGTGTACCAAGCGTAGATCCATCCGGCGAGGTGGGCTTGGGAACCCTGCACACATCGTTTGGGGCCGTGAGTGAAACCCCGGCCGGATCTCCTTGCGGATGGAACCCGAATAGGCGATAAACCTGGATTAGAGTCTTGTGTGGTTAGTCAGGTCGTGGCCGACACCCTCGCCAGGCTTCCGCTTGAAGGTTGCCAAGATACATGACGTGTACATGGCGGTAAGTGGCGAGAGCGTGTGTGAAGAAGTACACCCCTGCAGGGTTAACATGATCTATTCGAATAGCCGGGTCCGCGGTTATGGACTTCTTGGATGCTTACATGGTACATAGACAACTTGAAGTGGATACTATAAAATGCTCAAGACAAGTGTGAGTGCTATGGATGGCCTTCTCGTAGGGAGACGGGGATGAATCCATAGTAGTGTATTGTGTGGTGATTAGTGGACTCGTGTACGTTGTTTCACCTCCAGAGTTTCTGGTAGTCGTAGAATAGGATAGCCACAGAGTCAAAGCTGGCTTGCTGCAACTAAACCCCACATTACCCTCTTGATACCAATGCATGTACGATAGGATCTGATGTAAGTCTTGCTGAGTACCTTTGTGCTCATGTTGCTTTATTTATGTTTTGCAGCCGAGACTTCAGTCTTACTAGTGTTCTCGTGGACTTCGACTAGTAGCTAGTACCTCAGCTACGATCTTGATCGGATGTTGTAGATAGTCAGGCTCTTCAGCCTTTTTCTTTTGTAGATGTCTGTACCCAGACATGTAATGCTTCCGCTTGTTGCTTGTATGCTCTGTATGATGGGTCTTGTGACCCCTGTTTGCAATAATTGCTATGTCGGCTCTTCTGAGCCTTTATCTATATGAGTTGTTGAGTTATGCTGTGATGCCATGTTGTACAGCACATACTTGCATGTTATGCGTACGTGTAATGTGTATTGCTATGTGTGGGATCTGACTATCTAGTTGTTTATTCTTAGTAGCCTCTCTTACCGGGAAATGTCTCCTAGTGCTTCCACTGAGCCCTGGTAGCTTGCTACTGCTCCGGAACACTTAGGCTGGCCGGCATGTGTCCTTCTTCGATCCTGTGTCTGTCCCTTCGGGGAAATGTCACGCGATGAATACCAGAGTCCTGCTAGCCCGCTACAGCCCGGTTCACCGGAGTCCTGTTAGCCCAGTGCTACAGCCTGGATTCACTCGCTGATGACCGACACGTTCGATGCTGGGTCATGAATGCCTGTCCCTGTAAGTTAGTGCCACTTTGAATTTACGACTAGCCATGTCAGCCCGGGCTCTTTATCATATGGATGCTAGCGACACCATCATATACGTGTGCCAAAATGCGCAAACGGTCCCGGGCAAAGGTAAGGCGACACCCGTGGGGATACCGTGCGTGAGGCCGCAAAGCGATATGAGGTGTTACATGCTAGATCATGTGGCATCGAGTCGGGGTCCTGACATTATAATTTGGTAGAATGTTTGGAGTTACAGAAGTATTCGAAGCCTACAGATTGCTACAGACTGTTCTGTTTTTTGACAGATTCTGTTTTTCGTGTGTTGTTTGCTTATTTTGATGAATCTATGGCTAGTATCGGGGGTATGAATCATAGAGAAGTTGGAATACAGTAGGTTTAACACCAATATAAATAAAGAATGAGTTTATTAAAGTACATTAAAGTGGTGATTTGTTTTCTTATACTAACGAAGCTCATGAGATTTTCTGTTGAGTTTTGTGTTGTGAAGTTTTCAAGTTTTTGGGTAAAGATTTGATGGTTTTTGGAACGAGGAGTGGCAAGACCCTAAGCTTGGGGATGCCCAAGGAACCCCTAGGTAAAATCCAAGGACAACCAAAAGCCTAAGCTTGGGAATGCCCCGGAAGGCATCCCCTCTTTCGTCTTCGTCTATCGGTAACTTTACTTGAGGCTATATTTTTATTCACCACATAATATGTGTTTTGCTTGGAGCGTATTGTATGGTTTGAGTCTTTGCTTTTTAGTTTACCACAATCATCCTTGCTGTACACACCTTTTGGAGAGACACACATGAATCAGAATTTATTGGAATACTCTTTGTGCCTCACTTATATCTTTGGAGCTAGATAATTTTGCTCTAGCGCTTCACTTATATCTTTTATAGCACGGTGGTGGTTTTATTTTATAGAAATTATTGATCTCTCATGCTTCACTTATATTATTTCGAGAGTCCTTTAGAACAGCATGGTAATTTGCTTTGGCTATAAAATTAGTCCTAATATGATAGGCATGCAAGATGGGTATAGTAAATCTTTCATATAGAGTGCATTGAATACTATGAGAAGTTTGATACTTGATGATCGTTTTGAGATATGAAGATGGTAATATTAGAGCCATGCTAGTTGAGTAGTTGTGAATTTGAGAAGTACTTGTGTTAGAGTTTGCCAGTCCCGTAGCATGCATGTATGGTGAACGTTGTGTGACAAATTTGAAGCATGAGGTGTTTCTTTGATTGTCCTCCTTATGAGTGGCGATCGGGGACGAGCGATGGTCTTTTCCTACCAATCTATCCCCCTAGGAGCATGCGTGTAATGCTTAGTTTTTGATGAATTGTAGATTTTTGCAATAAGTATGTGAGTTCTTTATGACTAATGTTGAGTCCATGGATTATACGCACTCTCACCTTCCCATCATTTCTAGCCTCTTCGGTACCGTGCATTGCCCTTTCTCACCTTGAGAGTTGGTGCAAAATTTGCCGGTACATCCAACCCCCGTGATATGATATGCTCTGTCACACATAAACCTCCTTATATCTTCCTCACAACAGCCACCATACCTACCTATTATGGCATTTCCATAGCCATTCCGAGATAATTGCCATGCAACTGTCCACCGTTACGTTTATTATGACACGCTTCATCATTGTCATATTGCCATGCATGATCATGTAGTTGATATCGTATTTGTGGCAAAGCCACCATGCATAATTTCATACATGTCACTCTTGATTCATTGCCCATCCCGGTACACCGCCGGAGGCATTCATATAGGGTCATACTTTGTTCTAGTATCGAGTTGTAATCTTTGAGTTGTAAATAAATTGAAGTGTGATGATCATCATTAATAGAGCATTGTCCCAAAAAAGGCCAAATAAAAAAAGAAAGGCCAAAAAAAGGGACAATGCTACTATCCTTTTTTCCACACTTGTGCTTCAAATTAGCACCATGATCTTCATTATAGAGAGTCTCTTATATTGTTACTTTCATATAGTAGTGGGAATTTTTCATTATAGAACTTGGCTTGTATATTCCAACAATGGGCTTCCTCAAATGCCCTAGGTCTTCGTGAGCAAGCAAGCAAGTTGGATGCACACCCACTTAGTTTCTTTTGTTGAGCTTTCATACATTTATAGCTCTAGTGCATCCGTTGCATGGCAATCCCTACTCCTCGCATTGACATCAATTAACGGGCATCTCCATAGACCGTTGATTAGCCGTGTCAATGTGAGACTTTCTTCTTTTTTTGTCTTCTCCACACAACCCCCATCAATATATTCTATTCCCCCCATAGTGCTATGTCAATGGCTCACGCTCATGTATTGCGTGAAAATTGAAAAAAGTTTGAGATTACTAAAGTATGAAACAATTGCTTGGCTTGTCATCGGGGTTGTGCATGATGAGAGCATTTTTGTGTGACGAAAATGAAGCATAGCCAAACTATATGATTTTGTAGGGATAAGCTTTCTTTGGCCATGTTATTTTGAGAAGACATAATTGCTTAGTTATTATGCTTGAAGTATTATTATTTTTATGTCAATATTAAACTTTTGTCTTGAATCTTTCGGATCTGAACATTCATGCCACAATAAAGAAAATTTCATTGAAAATTAAGTTAGGTAGCATTCCACATCAAAAATTCTGATTTTATCATTTACCTACTCGAGGACGAGCAGGAATTGAGCTTGGGGATGCTTGATACATTTCCAACATATCTATAATTTTTGATTGTTCCATGCTATTATATTATCTATTTAGGATGTTTAATGGGCTTTACTATGCACTTCTATATTATTTTTGGGACTAACCTATTAACCGAAAGCCCAATGCAAATTGCTGTTTTTTCTGCCTATTTCAGTGTTTCGCAGAAAAAGAATATCAAACAGAATCCAAACGAAATGAAACCTTTGCGAGGATCTTTTTTGGAACAAACATGATCTAGGAGACTTGGAGTGGACGTCAAGGAAGCAGCGAGAATGCCATGAGGCAGGAGGGCGCGCCCCCCACCCTCATGGGCCCCTCGCAGCTCCACCGACCTACTTCTTTCACCTATATATACTCTCATACCCTGAAACCTTCGGGGAGAGCCACGAAACACTTTTTCCACCGCCGCAACCTTCTGTACCCGTGAGATCCCATCTTGGGGCCTTTTCCGGCGCTCCGGCGAAGGGGGATTCGATCATTGAGGGCTTCTACATCAACACCATAGCCTCTCTGATGATGTGTGAGTAGTTTACCACAAACCTTCGGGTCCATAGTTATTAGCTAGATGGTTTCTTCTCTCTCTTTGGATCTCAATACAAAGTTCTCCTCGATCTTCTTGGAGATATATTCGATGTAACTCTTTTTGCGGTGTGTTTGCCGGGATCCGGTGAATTATGGGTTTATGAACTTGATTATCTATGAATATTATTTGATTCTTCTATGAATTCTTATATGCATGATTTGATATCTTTGCAAGTCTCTTCGAATTATCAGTTTAGTTTGGCCTTCTAGATTGATATTTCTTGCAATGGGAGAAGTGCTTAGCTTTGGGTTCAATCTTGCGATGCTCGGTCCCAGTGACAGAAAGGGAAATGACACGTATTGTATTGTTGCCATCGTGGATAAAAAGATGGGGTTTATATCATATTGCTTGATTTTATCCCTCTACATCATGTCATCTTGCCTAATGCGTTACTCCGTTTTTATGAACTTAATAATCTAGATGCATGCTGGATAGCGGTCGATGTGTGGAGTAATAGTAGTAGATGCAGAATCGTGTCGGTCTACTTGTCACGGACGTGATGCCTATATTCATGATCATTGCCTTAGATATCATCATAACTATGCGCTTTTCTATCAATTGCTCAATAGTAATTTCTTCACCCATCATAATACATGCTATCTTGAGAGAAGCCACTAGTGAAACCTATGGCCCTCGGGTCCACTTTACATCATATAAGTTTCCAATCTACAATTCTAGTTTACTATTTATTTTGCAATTTTTATTTTCCAACCTATACCACAAAAATACCAAAAATATTTATCTTATTATCTTTATCAGATCTCGCTTTTGCAAGTGGTCGTGAAGAGATTGACAACCCCATTATCGTGTTGGTTGCAAGGTTCTTATTTGTTTGTGCAGGTACTAGGTGATTTGAGTGTAGCCTCCTACTTGATTGATACCCTGGTTCTCAAAAACTGAGGGAAATACTTACGTTACTTTGCTGCATCACCCTTTCCTCTTCAAGGGAAAACCAACACATGCTCAAGAGGTAGCAGAATGCATTAAAATTCAATGGAACAACAACTCGGGCCATCTATCTACAACAACATAGACGTGCAAAAATACTATCAGGTACTAAGTTCATGATAAATTAAAGTTCAATTAATCATATTACTTAAGAACTCCCACTTAGATAGACATCCCTCTAATCATCTAAGTGATCATGTGATCCATATCAACTAAACCATGTCCGATCATCACGTAAGATGGAGTAGTTTTCAATGGTGCACATCATTATGTTGATCATATCTACTATATGATTCACGCTCGACCTTTCGGTCTTAGTGTTTCGAGGCCATATCTGCATATGCTAGGCTTGTGAAGTTTAACCCGAGTATTCTGCATGTTCAAAACTGGCTTGCACCCGTTGTATGTGAACGTTGAGCTTATCACACCCGATCATCACGTGGTGTCTCGGCACGACGAACTGTTGCAACGGTGCATACTCAGGGAGAACACTTGTACCTTGAAATTTAGTGAGAGAACATCTTATAATGCTACCGCCGAACTAAGAAAAATAATATGCATAAAGGATAAACATCACATGCAATCAAATATAAGTGATATCATATAGCCATCATCATCTTGTGCCTTTGATCTCCATCTCCAAAGCACCGTCATGATCACCATCGTCACCGGCTTGACACCTTGATCTCCATCGAAGCATCATTGTCATCTCACCAACTATTTCTTCTACGACTAGCGCTATCGCTTAGTGATAAAGTAAAGCAATTACATGGCGATTGCATTTCATACAATAAAGCGACAACCATATGGCTCCTGCCAGTTGCCGATAAATCTGTTACAAAACATGATCATCTCATACAATAAAATTTAGCATCATGTCTTGACCATATCACATCACAACATGCCCTGCAAAAACAAGTTAGACGTCCTCTACTTTGTTGTTGCAAGTTTTACATGGCTGCTACGGGCTGAGCAAGAACCGTTCTTACCTACGCATCAAAAACCACAACGCGGTATAGTGATTGATTTTTGATCTTTAGAAAGAACCCTGTTCATTGAATCCGATTCAACTAAAGTTGGAGAAACTGACACCCACTAGCCACCTGTGTGCGAAGCACGTAGGTAGAACCAGTCTCGTGTAAGCGTATGCGTAATGTCAGTCTGAGCCGCTTCATCCAATAATGCCGCTGAATCAAGAATCAACTAGTGACGGCAAGCAATATGTAAATAACCAGGCCAGCAACTCCTTTATGTTCTACTCGTGCATATAACATCTACACATAGACCTGGATCGGACGCCACTGTTCAGGAACGCAGTAATTTCAAAATTTTCTGACGCACATGCAAGATCCATCTAGGTGATGCATAGCAACAAGAGGGGAGAGTGTTGTCCACGTACCCTCGTAGACCGTAAGCGGAAGCGTTATGACAACATGGTTGATGTAGTCGTACGTCTTCACGATCCGACCGATCCTAGCACCGAAGGTACGGCACCTCTGTGATCTGCACACGTTCAGCTCGGTGACGTCCCATGAACTCTAGATCCATCTGAGGTAGAGGGAGAGTTTCATCAGCACAACGGCGTGCTGACGGTGATGAAGAAGCTACCGGCACAGGGCTTCGCCTAAGCACTGCAACGATATGACCGAGGTGGAAATCTGTGGAGGGGGGCACCGCACACGGCTAAACAATCAACTTGTGTGTCTATGGGGTGCCCCCTCCTCCGTATATAAAGGAGTGGAGGAGGGGGAGGGCCGGCCCTCTCATGGCACGCCCAAGGGGGGAGTCCTACTCCCGGTGGGTGTAGGATTCCCCCTTCCCTAGTTGGAGTAGGAGAGAAAGGAAGGGGGAGAGAGAGGGAAGGAAGGGGGCCCGGCCCCACCCAATTCGGATTGGGCTTGGGGGTCCGCACCCCCCACCTTGGCCGCCTCCTCCTCTCTCCCACTAAGGCCCAATAAGGCCCATACACTCCCCGAGGGGTTCCGTTAACCCTCTGGTACTCCGGTAAATGCCCGAACTCATCCTGAACCCTTTCGATGTCCAAACATAGCCTTCCAATATATCGATCTTTATGTCTTGACCATTTCGAGACTCCTCGTCATGTCCGTGATCACATCCGGGACTCTGAACTACCTTCGGTACATCAAAACACATAAACTCATAATACCGATCATCATCGAACGTTAAGCGCGCAGACCCTACGGGTTCGAGAACTATGTAGACATGACCGAGACTCACTTCCGGTCAATAACCAATAGTAGGACCTGGATGCTCATATTGGTTCCTACATATTGTACGAAGATCTTTATCGGTCAAACCGCATAACAACATACGTTGTTCCCTTTGTCATCGGTATGTTACTTACCCGAGATTCGATCGTCAGTATCTCAATACCTAGTTCAATCTCGTTACCGGCAAGTCACTTTACTCGTTCCGTAATGCAACATCCCATAACTAACTCATTAGTCACATTGCTTACAAGGCTTATAGTGATGTGCATTACCGAGAGGGCCCAGAGATACCTCTCCGATACACGGAGTGACAAATCCTAACCTCGATCTATGCCAACTCAACAAACACCATTGGAGACACCTTTAGAGCATATTTATAGTCACCCAATTACATTGTGACGTTTGATAGCACACTAAGTGTTCCTCGGTATTCGGGAGTTGCATAATCTCATAGTCATAGGAACATGTATAAGTTATGGAGAAAGCAATAGCAATAAACTAAACGATCATAGTGCTAAGCTAACAGATGGGTCAAGTCAATCACATCATGCTCTAATGATGTGATCCCGTTCATCAAATGACAAATCTTATCCATGGCTAGGAAACTTAACCATCTTCGATTAAGGAGCTAGTCAAGTAGAGGCATACTAGTGACACTTAGTTTGTCCATGTATTCACACATGTACTAAGTTTCCGGTTAATACAATTCTAGCATGAATAATAAACATTTATCATGATATAAGGAAATATAAATAACAACTTTATTATTGCCTCTAGGGCATATTTCCTTCAACAGCTTCGTTCCCATGTTACCATCGACCCATGCCGCCAACCTCATGGTTGTCGCCTGTATGCGCGGGTCATTTAGTTCCCCTTCGCCCTCAACGCCACTGCCATCGCCCTCATTCTTGCACACCTATTCGGCGGATGCTACCACCACTTTAACACCACTGACGACGGTGACTCATGCTTCTCCTTCACCGTTGCATCGCCTGCCGTTGCCAAACTGATAGCCTCCATGGGTGACTACCACAAGAGGGGCATGCTGATCCGCTTCCCCTGGCCTTTGCTAATGGGTGGTTCCAGACGCCTTCTTCTTGGCAATGCCATGCCCCCTGAGGGAGTCCTGGATTAGGGGGTCTCCGAACAGCCGGACTATATCCTTTGGCCTGACTGTTGGACTATGAAGATACAAGATTGAAGACTTCGTCCCGTGTCCAGATGGGACTTTCCTTGGCGTCGAAGGCAAGCTTGGAAATACGGATATGTAGATCTCCTCCCTTGTAACTGACTCTGTGTAACCCTAGCCCCCTCCGGTGTCTATATAAACCGGAGGGTTTAGTCCATAGGACAACAAACAATCATACCATAGGCTAGCTTCTAGGGTTTAGCCTCTACGATCTCGTGGTAGATCAACTCTTGTAATACTCATATCATCAAGATCAATCAAGCAGGACGTAGGGTATTACCTCCATCAAGAGGGCCCGAACCTGGGTAAACATCGTGTCCCCTGCCTCCTGTTACCATCTGCCTTAGACGCACAGTTCGGGACCCCCTACCCGAGATCCGCCGGTTTTGACACCGACATTGGTGCTTTCATTGAGAGTTCCACTGTGCCATCACTGTAAGGCTCGATGGCCCCTTCAATCATTGGTAACGATGCGGTCCAGGGTGAGGTTTTCCTCCCCGGACAGATCTTCATATTCAGCAGCTTCGCACCACGGGCCAATTCGCTTGGCCATCTGGAGCAGATCGAGAGCTACGCCCCTGGCCATCAGGTTAGGTTTGGAAACTTAAACTACACTGCCGACATCTGCGGAGACTTAATCTTCGACGAATTCGAGCCCATGTCAGGTGCGCTGCACAGTCACGACGAGCATGACGTAACTCTACCGTCGGACAGTGTTCGGGAGATCGCATCTGCAACTACTCCGGCCTTCAATTCGAAGCAAATTGCGCAATCCGAGGACGGAGGGATAGACCCTGCCATGGAGGCCGCACTCTTAGTGGCGATGGAGCCGGATACTGACTTCACCCCTTACGAGAGCCGTATTGCCGAACCACTGGATTCGTCTCCGGCCACGGACTCCGAGCTGCCTGCATCCGTGCCTATCGAATCTGATTGGGCGCCTATCATGGAGTTCACCTCCGTGGATATCTTTCAACACTCGCCTTTCGGCAATGTGCTAAATTCATTAAGGTCTCTCTCCTTGTCAGGAGAACCTTGGCCGAACTATGTCCGGCTAGAATGGGATGCGGACGACGAAGAAATTTGCTGCCCACCCACCATCCACTTAGTAGCCACTGTCGACAATTTAACCGACATGCTCGACTTCAACTCCGAAGACATCGACGGTATGGACGACGATGCAGGAGACGAACAGGAACCACCGCCCACAGGGCGCTGGACCGCCACCTCATCATATGATATATACATGGTGGACACCCCCAAAGAAGGCAATGGCGATGAGACAGCGGAGGATGACCCCTCCAAGAAGCAACCCAAGCGCCAACGTCAGCGGCGCCGCTCTAAGTCCCGCCATAGCAAAAGTAGTGATACCGGCACAAGAGACAATAACACTCCGGATAGTGCCGAAGACAACCACAATCCCCTCTAGCACGATGTAGAGCGGGAGGGTGAACAAGCTAGCCCTCTAGAGCAGGTAGCAGATGGAGAATCAGAGGAGGACAATGACAGGCCTCTCTCCGAAGATGAGGTGAGCCTCGGTGACAAAGAATTTATCATGCCTGAGGATCCCGTCGAGCAGGAACGCTTCAAGCGCCGGCTTACGGCCACATCAAATAGCCTGAAGAAAAAGCAACAACAGCTTCAAGCTGATCAAGACTTGCTAGCAGACAGATGGACCGAAGTCCTTGTGGCTGAGGAATACGAACTCGAGCGCCCCTCCAAGAGTTACCTAAAGCGCAGGTTGTTACCTCACCTCGAGGAGGAAGCATTGAAACCTCCATCACTAGTGTACGATGCGGCTGACCGGCCACCGCGTGGCCGAGCCAGAGAGGCGTTTCAGCCAGAAGTTCAGCCTACACGCCGCCGCCACTCAATCAAAAATACCAAGGCCCGGGGCAACACACGGGACCTGGGAGATGTATTGGACACTAGGGAAAAACATGCGAGGTCAATATATGGGTCACGGGGGCGCGCGCCAACGCGGGACGATGACCGTCGCGCCGGATACACTAAAAGTAAATCCGGCCAGGCCGAATATAGCAGACAAGACTCATATGAACTGCGTCGTGATATAGCCCGGCACAGAGGCGCCGCACACCCCCTATGCTTCACTGATGAAGTTATGGATCACGAATTCCCGGAGGGTTTTTAACCCGTAAATATCGAATCGTATGATGGTACAACATATCCCGCTGTATGGATTGAGGATTTCCTCCTTCACATCCACATGGCTCGCAGTGATGATCTGCATGCCATCAAGTACCTCCCACTAAAACTCAAAGGACCAGCTCGGCATTGGCTGAATAGCTTGCCAGCAGACTCCGTCGGTAGTTGGGAGGATTTGGAAGACACATTCCTTGACAACTTCCAGGGCACTTATGTGCGACCACCGGATGCTGATGACTTGAGCCATATAACTCAGCAGCCAGGGGAATCGGCCAGGCAATTCTGGACACGGTTCCTAACTAAGAAAAACCAAATTGTCAATTGTTTGGATGCAGAGGCCTTAGCGGCATTCAAGCATAACATCCGTGACGAGTGGCTTGCCCGGCACCTCGGCCAAGAGAAGCCGAAGTCTATGGCAGCCCTCACGACACTCATGACCCGCTTTTGCACGGGCGAGGATAGCTGGCTGACTCACAGCAACAACACATCAAGGAATCCAAGCACTTCGGATACCACAGATGCCAACGGCAGACCACGTCGTAACAGACAAAAGCGCCGCAACAACGGTGATAACACCGATGATACAACAGTCAATGCCGGATTCAGAGGCTCTAGATTCGGTCAGCGGAAAAAGCCATTCAAAAGAAGTACTCTAGGCCCGTCCAGTTTGGATCGCATACTTGATCGCTCGTGTCAAATCCACGGCACCCCCGATAAGCCATCCAATCACACCAACAGAGAATGCTGGGTGTTTAAGTAGGCCGGCAAGTTAAATGCCAAAAATAAGGACAAGGGGCTGCATAGTGATGACGAGGAGGAGCCCCGGCCGCCGAACACGGGAGGACAGAAGAGGTTCCCCCGCAAGTGAAGACGGTGAATATGATATACGCAACCCACATTCCCAAGAGGGAACGGAAGCGTGCACTAAGGGACGTCTATGCGATGGAGCCCATCGCCCTAAAGTTCAACCCATGGTCCGCTTGTCCGATCACCTTCGATCGCAGGGACAACCCCACTAGTATCCGTCATGGAGGATCCGCCACACTGGTCCTAGACCCCATCATCGACGGATTTCACCTCACTCGAGTCATTATGGACGGCGGCAGCAGCCTGAACCTGCTCTATCAGGATACAGTGCGCAAAATGGGTATAGATCCCTCGAGGATCAAACCCACCAAAACCACCTTTAAGGGCGTCATCCCAGGTATAGAGGCCCATTGCACGGGCTCAATCACAATGGAAGTGGTCTTCGGATCTCCGGACAACTTCCGAAGCAAGGAGTTAATCTTCGATATCGTCCTGTTCTGCAGTGGCTTTCATGCACTTCTCGGGCAAACCACATTTGCAAAATTCAATGTGGTACCGCATTACACATACCTCAAGCTCAAGATGCCAGGATCTAGGGGGGTCATAACAGTCAATGGAAACACAGAACGCTCGCTCCGCATGGAAGAGCGCACTACGGCCCTCGCAGCAGAAGCACAAAGCATCCTTTTAAGGCAAACCACCAATTCGGCGATACAGCCCCCGGACATCGTCAAGCGAGTCCGGAGTAAACTGCAATAGGATCGCCTGGCACGTTCAGAGCTCGCCTAGCAATTCGGCCCCCGACCCAGTCCCAGTCAAGCAACGAAATCCGTGCCGTGCGTACATAATTACGCACTGAAAATACCATGGGCATAGGCGGGGGCACGATCAGGACACGTCCCCCAATGCGGCTTAACCGCCCTAGGGGCTGCATACCTTTATCATTTTTTCTCTTTCAGGACCTAACTCTCTAGAAGCCCTTTCCGGAAGTACGATTGCCGGACACATTACGGGAAGGAATAACCAAGGAGGCAAGAAGCTAAGATGTACAAGGGAACCCCCAGGTGGTCTCTAATAATAATCGATATACCTGCTTTCTACTATCCATACGCAACTTGCCCTTGGATAGGACATGTCAAATAGTCCTATTTCCTGCTTATTGCACTACTTGTATCAGTATGCTTTGACGTATTATTTAAATAACAATGCATAGCATTAGTCTATTATTGCATTATTCATCCTTTTTTCTTATATGTTCATTTACGACAACTTGCACCCGTACATTCTGGTACGGTCAGTACGCCAGGGGCTTTCGTTTACCCCATAATACGGCGTGAGAAGTCCGAACACTTTTGACAGTGCGGCACCCCGAACTTATAGCATTATATGCATCAGCTCCGAATCATGTCTTGGGTCAATAGTTGGGTTTGCCTGGCTCCCATGTTTTGGTACCTTACGTTCCGCTATATTGGCTAAGGTAGCACTGGGAGAACTACTGCGATTGTGTCCCAGTTCTTCCGGACGAGCACCTCAGTAGAAAAAGCCGAAAACTGACTGTCATGATAAGGCGAGAGCTGATCGCTGTTCGAGAGGTCTCAAGTCCTTAAAGACTTTTTTCCGCTTCGGGCGAGGAGTCGGCCTTGTCTGACTTAGGCGTATATAGCGCCCCCAATTTGACCTTCCGAATACTAGAGGCTTCGCCAAAATTTAAAAGTGTAGACTTCTATGGCTAAGTGAGAGTGATAAAGCCTTATAGTCCGATTGCCTGTTCCTTGTGCTGAACACTTCCTTCGAAGGACCCAAAATTGGGATAAAGAGTGCTCAGGTTTATCCCAAACACCCTAGTACTAGTTACATGGGGGCAGAAACCGACGACTAGCCAACTCTCAAATTTTATAAACGGCCGCACAGAAGGTAATATTTTAAATTAAAAAAGCGTTGCTTAGCGCAAATGAACTCGTTTCATATTACAGGATCACATGAGCATGTTCATTCAAAAAGTACATCTCTGGCACATTCCTCCGCCACAAGGCAGGAACCCTTCAGGACACTATCATAATACATTTCGGGGCAGCGATGCTCCTTGCCCTCCGGCGGCCCCTCCTTCACCAGCTTTACGGCGTCTAGCTTCACCCAGTGCACCTTCGCCCAGGCAAAAGCCCTGCGTGCACCCTCGATGCAGACGGACCGCTTTATAACTTCAAGCCGTGGGCAGGCATCTACGAGCCGCCTCACCAGACCGAAGTAGTTGCTAGGCAGGGGATCGCTAGGCCACATCCGGACTATAAGACCCTTCATGGCCTGTTCGGCCGCCTTGTGAAGCTCGACCAGTTGCTTCAGCTGGTCGCTCATGGGCATTGGGTGTTCGGTCCTAGTATACTGAGACCAGAACAACTTTTCTGTCGAGCTCCCCTCCTCAGCTCGGTAAAACTCCGCGGCATCCAGTACACTGCGGGGAAGATCTGCGAACGCTCCTGGAGAGCTCCGAACTCGGGTAATTAAAAGGAAAGTTTCCTTCACATGCTTGCTTTGCATAATGAATGCCTTACCCGCTGCTATCTTCTTCACCGCATCCATCTCCTGGAGGGCCTTGTGGGCTTCAGCCTTGGCGCTCCGTGTGCTTTCGAGCGCCTTCGCAAGCTTGGACTCTCGCGTCTTAGAGTCAAGCTCCAAGGACTCGTGTTTTTTGGCGAGAGCCTCGAGCTCTTGCTGCACCTCGCCTACCCGGGCTTCTTGCTTTTCCCGCTCAATGCGCTCCTTGGCCGCTTTGTCTTCGGCCTCAGACAGCGCCTTCTTCAGGGTCGCTACCTCGATTGTGGCCTCTGACAAATTCATAATGATCCTATTACTTACAATCGAATTTCTTTTTAATATATAGGCAAGGTATTGCTTACCTTTGCTCTCCTCGAGCTACCTCTTGGTAAGGCCGAGCTCGTCTTCGGACCGCTCAAGGTCCTGCTTCAGTGCAGCAACCTTCGCAGTACGTGCGGCAGCAGCCAGCAGTGAAGCCTGCATATGCACATAGACATATTCTGATTAGACTCCTGAGTCATTATTTGGTCCTCTATTCGGCCTTTCTTCGCGAACGCCAAACAGAGCATCAGGGGCTACTGTCTATGTGATAATATTTTCCTATATTTTGATTGCTTACCTCAAAGCCTGTTAGGAGGCTAGCGCAAGCTTTGGTCAGTCCGTTTTTGGCAGACTGAGCTTTCTCGATCACCGCACTCATGATAGTGCGGTGCTCTTCGTCGATGGAAGCGCCGCGAAGTGCTTCCAGCAAGTTGTCCGGTGCCTCTGGATGGACAGAGGTCACCGGCACGGGCGACTTGCCCCTTTTAAGGGGGATCGCCTGCCGGAGTCCGGAACCACCGAAGGTTCCAGCGTAGTGTTCGGCTGGGGGCCGATCTTGGAGCCCGTGGGAGTCTTGCTCCCTTTGCTCCCAGGGTCCGGAAGGTCGCCTCGAGGCGCCCCCAGGACTACCTCCCCTTGGCTTGGTGCCTTTTTAGACAACACCTCGATGTTGTCCGTAGGGCAAGGGGTGGAGGCGGTTGGAAGTGAATCGCTATTCATATCCGACGAGTCCAAAGACCCGTCCGACGAAGATACGTCAAGACGGGCTCGGGATGGACTGCATAATCATATTCGGCGTAAGAAGAAGCAGTGCGATAAAACATACCATGAATTACTATGGTATCTGGATACTTACGACTTCGCCAGGGGCTTCTCCCTAGGTAACCACTCGTCGCCGCTGTAGGCGGCCGTCGTGGAGCAGTCCGGAAGGAGGGTCCTTCCCTTCTTGGACCCTTCGGCCTCCCCGGTTGGGTTGTCCTTACTTTTCTTGTCTCCCCCAGCTAAGGGGAGAACTTTCCTCTTCCTCCTCGTCGTTTTTGTGGGAGGAGGGCGCGTCGAAGTTATTGGACGATGAGTCTGATATAACCTTGCGCCGGAGACCCTTTCGGGTCCCCGTGGCCTTCTTCTTGACCTTCTTTGCCGGCACCTCGTAAGGCGCCGGAACCAGCATCTCCGTTAGGAGAGCATCTGCAGGATCTTCAGGCAGGGGTGCTGGGCAATTGATCCGCTCCGCTGTCTCCACCCAATCCTGTTAATGGCATGGAAGCTTAGATCTCGCACATGGTTAAAACTAGGGCAAATAAATATCCCGTGGGATACAAAAACTTACCGGATTGGCACGGCGCTTTGCGCTGAGTCCGCGGTCCTCAGTAAGGGGAGGAGGTACCTCAGCGCCTTTGAACAGCACCTTCTAGACGTCCTTGTGTGTCATGTCGAAGAGCTCTCGCAGTGTCTGGTGCTCGGCCAGGTCGAACTCCCACAAGTTGAATACCCGTCGTTGACACGGGAGAATCCGGCGGAAGAGCATGACCTAGACCATGTTGACGAGCTTGATTTTCTTGCTCATCATGTTCTTGATGCAGGTCTGGAGTCCGGTCAGCTCAGGGAACCCCAGGACATGCCCTTCTCTTTCAAGGAGGTGAGCCACGTGGGGATTCCGGATCGAAATTCGGGGGCCGCCACCCAGTTGGTGTCACGCGGCTCAGTGATGTAGAACCACCCCAATTGCCAACCCTTTATGGTCTCCACGTAGGAGCCTTCGAGCCAGTTGACGTTACGTATTTTGCCCACGATGGCGCCTCCGCACTCCGCTTGCTGGCCGACCACCACCTTCGGTTTAACATTGAAGGTCTTCAGCCACAGGCCGAAGTGGGGCCTGATGCGGAGGAAGGCCTCGCACACGACAATTGATACGTCTCCAACATATCTATAATTTTTGATTGTTCCATGCTATTATATTATCAACCTTGGATGTTTTATATGCATTAATATGCTATTTTATATGATTTTTGGGACTAACCTATTAACCTAGAGGCCAGAGCCAGTTTCTGTTTTTCCTTGTTTTAGAGTATCGCAGAAAAGGAAAATCAAACGGAGTCCAATTGACCTGAAACTTCATGGAACTTATTTTTGGACCTGAAGAATCCCACGGAGTATCGGAGTTGGACCAGGAGAGTCCCAGGCTGCCCACGAGGGTGGGGGGCGCGCCCACCCCCCTGGGCGCACCCCCTACCTCATGGACAACCTGGAGGTCCACCGACGTACTTCTTCCTCCCATATATACCCATATACCCTAGAAACTTCGGGGAGCACAATAGATCGGTGTTCCGCCGCCAGAAGTCTCCGTAGCCACCGAAAACCAATCTAGACCCGTTTCGACACCCTGCCGGAGGGGGAATCCCTCTCCGGTGGCCATCTTCATCATCCCGGTGCTCTCCATGACGAGGAGGGAGTAGTTCTCCCTCGGGGTCGAGCGTATATACCAGTAGCTATGTGTTTGATCTCTCTCTCTCTCTCTCTCTCGTGTTCTTGAGGTGGCACGATCTTGATGTATCGCGAGCTTTGCTATTATAGTTGGATCTGATGATGTTTTCTCCCCCCTCTACTCTCTTGTAATGGATTGAGTTTTCCCTTTGAAATTATCTTATCGGATTGAGTCTTTAAAGATTTGAGAACACTTGATGTATGTCTTGCCGTGCGTATCTGTGGTGACAATGGGATATCACGTGATTCACTTGATGTATGTTTTGGTGATCAACTTGCAGTTTTCGCCCTTGAACCTATGCATAGGGGTTGGGACACGTTTTCGTCGTGATTCTCCGGTAGAAACTTTGGGGCACTCTTTGAGGTTCTATGTGTTGGTTGAATAGATGAATTTGAGATTGTGTGATGCATATCGTATAATCATACCCGCGGATACTTGAGGTGACATTGGAGTATCTAGGTGACATTAGGGTTTTGGTTGATTTGTGTCTTAAGGTGTTATTCTAGTACGAACTCTAGGGCTGTTTGTGACACTTATAGGAATAGCAGAACGGATTGATTGGAAAGAATAACTTTGAGGTGGTTTCATACCCTACCATAATCTCTTCGTTTGTTCTCCGCTATTAGTGACTTTGGAGTGACTCTTTGTTGCATGTTGAGGGATAGTTATGTGATCCAATTATGTTATTATTGTTGAGAGAACTTGCACTAGTGAAAGTATGAACCCTAGGCCTTGTTTCCTAGCATTGCAATACCGTTTCCGCTCACTTTTACCATTAGTTACCTTGCTGTTTTTATAATTTCAGATTACAAATACCTTTATCTACCATCCATATTGCACTTGTATCACCATCTCTTCGCCGAACTAGTGCACCTATACAATTTACCATTGTATTGGGTGTGTTGGGGACACAAGAGACTCTTTGTTATTTGGTTGCAGGGTTGCTTGAGAGAGACCATCTTCATCCTACGCCTCCTACGGATTGATAAACCTTAGGCCATCCTGACGACGGCGACGAATCCCCCTCTCTGGAGCCCCGAATGGACTCCAGATCAGCCCTCCCGAGAGGTTTTAGGGCTTGGCGGCGACTCCGTATCGTAAAATGCGATGATTTCTTCTCTCTGATTTTTTCTCTCCGAAAGCAAATATATAGAGTTGGAGTTGGCGTCAGAGGGCATCCAGGGGGCCCACGAGGTAGGGGGGCGCACCCTAGGGGGGGAGGGGCGCCCCCACCCTCGTGAGAAGGGTGTGGGCCTCCTGGTCTTCATCTTCGGCGAGGATTTTTTTATTTTTTCTAAGATGTTCCGTGGAGTTTCAGGTCATTCCGAGAATATTTGTTTTCTGCACATAAAACAACACCATGGCAATTCTGCTGAAAACATCGTCAGTCCGGGTTAGTTCCATTCAAATCATACAAGTTAGAGTCCAAAACAAGGGCAAAAGTGTTTGGAAAAGTAGATACGACGGAGACGTATCAACTCCCCCAAGCTTAAACCCTTGCTTGTCCTCAAGCAATTCAGTTGACAAACTGAAAGAAAGAAAGAAAAACTTTTACAAACTCTGTTTTCTCTTGTTGTTGTAACTATGTCAAGCCAGCATTCAAGATTTTAGCATATATCATAACTAACCATGTTTGTAATAATTCCCAGGTCTCATGATTACTCATATCAATAACATAATCAACTAGCAAGCCATAATAATAAATCTCGGATGACAACACTTTCTCAAAACAATCATAATATGATATAACAAGATGGTATCTCGCTAGCCCTTTTTGAGACCGCAAAACATAAATGCAGAGCACCTTTAAAGATCAAGGACTGACTAGACATTGTAATTCATGGTAAAAGAGATCCAATCATAGTCATACCCAATGTAAATTAACAGTGATGAATGCAAATGACAGCTATGCTCTCCAGCTAGTGCTTTTTAATAAGAGGGTGATGACTCAACATAAAATTAAATGGATAGGCCCTTCGCAGAGGGAAGCAGGGATTTGTAGAGGTGCCAGAGCTTGGTTTTGAAACAGAGATAAATTGTATTTTGAGCGGTATACTTTCATTGTCAACGTAACAACTAAGAGATGGCGATATCTTCCATGCTAAACACATTATAGGTGGTTCCCAAACAAAATGGTAAAGTTTATACTCCCCCTCCACCAACAAGCATCAATCCATGGCTTGCTCGAAACAACGAGTGCCTCCAACATACATCAGGTCCCAGGGGGAGTTTTGTTTGCAGTTAATTTTGATATAGTTTGCATAAAGCATGGGACTGGGCATCCCGGTGACCAGCCATTTTCTCGTGAGTGAGGAGCGGAGTCCACTCCTCTTGAGAATAACCAGCCTAACACGGAA
Source organism: Triticum dicoccoides (assembly GCF_002162155.2). Classification (NCBI taxonomy): domain Eukaryota; kingdom Viridiplantae; phylum Streptophyta; class Magnoliopsida; order Poales; family Poaceae; genus Triticum; species Triticum dicoccoides. The sequence continues at coordinate 40,728,654 of NC_041390.1, read as the reverse complement.
GATAAGGACAACCTTGGTTGATACATGAGCTATTCGAGCATACAAAATAGAATGATTATTTGAAGGTTTAGAGTTTGGCACATACAAATTTACTTGGAACGGCAGGTAGATACTGCATATAGGAAGGTATAGTGGACTTATCTGGAATAACTTTGGGGTTTAAGGGATTGGATGCACAAGCAGTATTCCCGCTTAGTACAAGTGAAGGCTAGCAAAAGACTGGGAAGCGACCAAGTAGAGAGCGACAACAACCATGTACATGCATTAAATTAATAAACATTGGATGCAAGCATGAGTAGGATATAATCCACCATGAACATAAATATCGTGAAGGCTATGTTGATTTTGTTTCAACTACATGCGTAAACATGTGCCAAGTCAAGTCACTTAAATCATTCAAAGGAGGATACCACCCCATCATACCACATCATAACCATCTCAATAGCATGTTGGCACACAAGGTAAACCATTATAACTCATAGCTAATCAAGCATGGCACAAGCAACTATGATCTCTAATTGTCATTGCAAACATGTTTATTCATAATAAGCTGAATCAAGAACGAGGGATTCATCATATTTACAAAAACAAAAGAGGTCGAGTTCATACCAGCTTTTCTCATCTTAGCCAGTCCAACATCTATCGTCATAATTGCCTTTCACTTGCACGACCGAACGGTGCGAATAATAATAAGAGTGTACGTGCATTGGACTAAGCTGGAATCTGCGAGCATTCAATAAACAGGAGAAGACAAGGCAATATGGGCTCTTGGTTAAATCAACAGTAATGCATATAAGAGCCTCTTCAACAATTTAATTATGGTCTTCTCCTACTGACCCCCAAAGAAAAGAAAAGAAATAAAACTATTTACATGGGAAAGCTCCCAACAAGCAAAAAAAGAATGGGAAATATTTTTGGGTTTTCTTTTTAATTATTACTACTATAGCAGAAAAATAAACTACTACTAACTTTTTTTGTTTTTCTTAAGGTTTAGCAAACACACAGGAAGAAAGCAGGAAAAGGAAACTAAACTAGCATGGATATTATAGTGAAAAAGTATTAGCACCGACATCTAGCAATGAGTGTGTGTGAACATAAATGTAATGTCGGTGAGAAATACGTACTCCCTCAAGCTTAGGCTTTTGGCCTAAGTTGGTCTATGGCCACGGCTGGCCTGGCGGATATCCATAATAATAGTTGTTGGGGTCGTACTGTGATGAGGAAGAATAGTTGGGATCATACTGATGTGCAGCGGTTATCGCCTGCTGAGCTGCAGCGTGGAGTCGAGCTGCCTCCGCTCTCCTCTCGTACTCTTCTGCCTCCTCTCTGGTAATAACATATCTTCTTTTTGTTTGTGAATCAAAGAAGGCAGGAGCAGGGAGAGTAATACGGAAAACACGTCGTTTATCAAAAATTAAACGATATTAGAGAGGTGATTCAGGCCTCTCAACAAACTGGTGCGAAGCCATAGAGTCATAATCTAAATATGCAGGAGGCAACTCCGTATCACCCTTATGAATGTCTATCTCAAGAAAATGAGCTAAGCGGATTGCATAAATTCCTCCAAAGAAATCTCCATTATGTCTATTATGATGCAACCTACGAGCTACAATGGCTCCCATATGATAAGATTGGTCTCCTGACACAACACTCCTAAGAATGCTAAGATCAGGGACACACATGTGACACGCTTCATCCTTAGCATTTATGCATCTACCGATGAAGAGAGCAAAATAATGTATAGCAGGAAAGTGAATGCTCCCTATGGTAGCCCGCGTTATATCTCTAGATTCCCCCACAGTTATACTAGCAATAAAGTTTCTAAATTCAGATTTAGGGGGATCCCTAACACTACCCCATGATGGAGGTTTGCAAGCAGAATTGAAATCCTCTAAGTCCATGGTATAAGATTTGTCATAGAGATCAAACATGACTGAAGGAGAATTATGCGAAGATGAATACTCAAACCTCCTCACAAATGAACTTGTGAGATCATGATACTGGGGGCATTTGTTAGCCTCAAAATCCTCAAGAACGACATTGCGCAAATATGCTTTGAATTCTTCTTTAGTTCCTGCACGGTCCATAAAATTTTCTGACGGCCATTTGCAAGGCCGTACTGGAGCGTCTCTTGGTGGATCCTCGTCAGCATCGCGCATAGCAATCCTGGGTCCTTGCTTCTTAGAAGAACCACCTTGGAACATCTTCCTAAGCATATTGTTTTTCTCTGAAAAATTCTGAAATTTTTAGTAACTTCAAACAAAAGTGAACCAACTTCAATAAAACTGATAGCAACTACTCCTACAAGTGCCTAGAGCCTATATCAAGCATTAGAATTACTTAGAACCATATAAATTTGACATGCAAGCTCAAGAACATGGTCACCTATGCAGCACAAATTTGCAAAGAATAAAGCACTAGAACAAAAACTAATTGGACCAATGGAGGAGTCACATACCAAGGAACAATCTCTCCAAGCAGTTTTGCGAGAGGTGCTTTGAGCAAGGAGATCGAAAATCACAAAAAAGTGGCTGGAACTCGTGCTTGAGTTGGTTTTTCAGGTTTGTGTGAGACAGAGGAAGAAGATGGGTGCTGGGATAAGTGGAGGAGGGCCACCGTGGGCCCACGAGGCAGGGGAGCGCGCCCTAGAGGGGAGGGGGCGCCCACCACCCTCGTGGCCGGGTGGCAGCTCCTCCCGCTGTAATTTTTGCATAGTAAATCCTCAAATATTCCCGAAAAAATCATATTAAATTGGCATGTCATTCTGAGGACTTTTATTTTCGGGATATTTTTACATTGCACGGATAAGTCAGGAAACAGGCAGAAAAATAATATTTTTACTTTATTTCTACTAATTGACAGAAAATAAAGAGAAGGTACAGAAGGTGGTGCTTCTAGTTTCATCCATCTCATGCTCATAAAAAAGAATCCACTAACAAGGTTGATCAAGTCTTGTTAACAAACTCATTCCGATAATCATGAAACCGGATAAATTTCGAATAACACTAAGTTACCTCAACGGGGATATGCACATCCCCAATAATAAGAATATCATATTTCTTCTTAACAGTAGGAAGAGGAAATTCAAAACCTCCAAATATAATCGATGGAATTTTTCCAATGGAGTTGATACTATGAACTTGAGGTTGTTTCCTCGGAAAGTGTACCGTATGCTCATTACCATTAACATGAAAAGTGACATTGCCTTTGTTGCAATCAATAACAGCCCCTGCAGTATTAAGAAAAGGTCTTTCAAGAATAATAGACATACTATCATCCTCGGGAATATCAAGAATAAATAAGTCCATTAAAATAGTAACATTTGCAACCACAACAGGCACATCCTCACAGATACCGACAGGTATAGCAGTTGATTTATCAGCCATTTGCAAAGATATTTCGGTAGGTGTCAGCTTATTCAAGTCAAGTCTACGATATAAAGAGAGAGGCATAACACTAACACCGGCTCCAAGATCACATAAAGCAGTTTTAATATAATTTCTTTTAATGGAGCAAGGTATAGTAGGTACTCCAGGATCTCCAAGTTTCTTTGGTATTCCACCCTTAAAAGTATAATTAGCAAGCATGGTGGAAATTTCAGCTTCCGGTATCTTTCTTTTATTAGTAATGATATCCTTCATATATTTAGCATAAGGATTTGTTTTGAGCACATCAGTTAATCTCATACGCAAAAAGATAGGCCTAATCATTTCAGCAAAGCGCTCAAAATCCTCATCATCCTTTTTCTTGGATGGTTTCGGAGGAAAAGGCATGGGTTTCTGAACCCAAGTTCCCTTTCTTTACCATGTGTCCTAGCAACAAAGTCTCTTTTATCATAATGTTGATTCTTCAATTGTGGGTTATCAAGATCAACAGCAGGTTCAACTTCTACATCATTGTCATTACTAGGTTGAGCATCATCATGAACATCGTCATTAATATTTTCATTAGGTTCATGTTCATTACCAGATTGTGTTTCAACATCATACATAGAAATATCATTTGGATTATCAGGTGGTTCAGCAATAGGTTCACTAGAAGTTTGCACAGTTCTATCATTTTTCTTCTTCTTCTTTTTAGAAGAACTAGGAACATCAATATTATTTCTTTGAGAATCTTGCTCGATTCTCTTAGGGTGGCCTTCAGGATACAAAGGTTCCTGAGTCATTCTACCAGTTCTAGTAGCCACTCTAACAGCATAATCATTTTTCTTACTATTCATTTCATCAAGCACTTGTTTTTGAGCCTTAAGTACTTGTTCTACTTGAGTGGTAACCATAGAAGCATGTTTGCTAACAAGTTTAAGTTCACCTTTAATATTAGCTATATAATCACCCAAGCGTCTAATCATATAAGCATTTTCTTTTAATTTTCTACCAAAATAAGCATTGAAGTCGTCTTGCTCAAACATAAAGTTATCAAACTCATCCAAGCACTGACTAGCAATTTTAGTAGGAGGGACTTCAGCTTTATCATATCTATAGAGCGAATTTACCTTTACTACCTATGTCGGGATATCGGGATCAGGGGTTTCTTCACTAAATAAAGAAATGAGATCATATGTTTCTTCAACAGGTGGTATATTAAGACCATGTATTTATTCAATAGGAGGTAAATTCTTAACGTCTTCAGCTTTAATACCTTTTTATTCCATAGATTTCTTTGCCTCTTGCATATCTTCGGGACTGAGGAATAGAACACCTCTCTTCTTCGGAGTTGGTTTAAGAATAGGCTCAGTAATTGGAGCAGGAGTTGGCTCAGGAGGTGCCCAATTATTTTCCTTTGTCAACATATTATTCAATAGAATTTCAGCTTCATCCGGTGTTCTTTCCCTGAAAAGAGAACCAGCACAACTATCCAGGTAATCTCTGGAAGCATCGGTTGGTCCATTATAAAAGATATCAAGTATTTCAGGTTTCTTAAGAGGATGATCAGGCAAAGCATTAAGTAACTTGAGAAGCCTCCCCCAAGCTCGTGGGAGACTCTCTTCTTTAATTTGCACAAAGTTGTATATTTCCCTCAAAGCAGCTTGTTTCTTATGAGCAAGGAAATATTTAGCAGAGAAGTAATAAATCATATCCTGGGGACTATACACACAACCAGGATCAAGAGAATTAAACCATATCTTAGCATCACCCTTTAATGAGAACGGAAATATTTTGAGTATATAAAAGTAACGTGATCTCTCATCATTAGTAAACAAGGCGGCTATATCATTTAACTTAGTAATATGTGCCACAACAGTTTCAAATTCATAGCCATAAAACGGATCAAATTCCACCAAAGTAATTATATCAGGATCAACAGAGAATTCATAATCCTTATCAGGAACACAAATAGGTGAAGTAGCAAAAGCAGGGCCGGGTTTCATTTTATCTCTAAGTGATTCTTTGTTCCACTTAACTAATAACCTCTTAAGCTCATATCTATCTTTGCAAGCTAAAATAGCGGCAGAAGATTCCATATCAAAAAGATAACCCTCAGGAATAACAGGCATATTTTCATCATCACTATCATCATAGTATTCAGATTCAATAATTTCTTTTTGTCTAGCCCTACAATTTGTTCATCAAGAAATTCACCAAGGGGCACAGTAGTATCAGGCATAGAAGCGGTTTCATCATAAGTATCATGCATAGCAGAAGTGGCATCATCAATAACATGCGACATATCAGAACTAATAGCAGAAGCAGGTGTAGGTGTCGCTAGCTTACTCATAACAGAAGGTGAATCAAGTGCAGAGCTAGATGGCAGTTCCTTACCTCCCCTCGTAGTTGAGGGATAGATCTTGGTTTTTGGATCTCTCAAGTTCTTCATAGTGTCCAACAGATATAAATCCCAAGTGACTCAAAGAATAGAGCTATGCTCCCCGGCAACGGCGCCAGAAATTTGTCTTGATAACCCACAAGTATAGGGGATCGCAACAGCTTTCGAGGGTAGAGTATTCAACCCAAATTTATTGATTTGATACAAGGGGAGCCAAAGAATATTCTCAAGTATTAGCAGCTGAGTTGTCAATCCAACCACAGCTGGAAGCTTAGTATCTGCAGCAAAGTTTTTAGTAGCACAGTAATATGATAGTGGTGGTAGCGGCAACAAAAGTAAAGACATCAAAAGTAATGTTTTTGGTATTTTGTAGTGATTGTAACAGTAGTAGCGGGAAAGTAAATAAGCGTAAACCAGTATATGGAAAACTCGTAGGCACCGGATTAGTGATGGATAATTATGCCGGATGTGGTTCATCATGTAACAGTCATAACATAGGGTGACACAGAACTAGCTCCAATTCATTAATGTAATGTAGGCATGTATTCCGTATATAGTTGAAAGCACAAGTGCTCCCTGGGTGGTTTTGGTAATTAATGTCAACATATCTCTTGTTGGACTAACACTTTTACCTAGTATGTTTCAGATAAGTTCAACAATGGAGTGGCATGGACTAGAGGATGTGGAACCCCTTCAAGATGCTAAGGACAAAGGATTGGCTCAAGCTTCAAGATCAAGACTCTACATTTTCTATTTTAGTGATCCAAGATCACATTGAGTCTATAGGAAAAGCCAATACTATAAAGAGGGGATGAGGTGTTGCTTAATGGCTTGCTTGCTCAAAGTGCTTAGTGATATGCTCCAAAACCCTCAACTACCTTCCCACATCCACATATGACCTAAACCAAAAGTCAAACTCGGCCCCACCGATTCTATCTATCCGGCGCCACCGAGTTTCAGATGTCATAGCCACTGCCACAAACCCTAGCAAATCGGTTTCACCGATAGGGATCTCGGTCTCACCGAGATGGGATTGTAATCTCTCTGTGTATGTCCATTACCAAAATCAGTCTCACCGAGTTTGAGCAATCGGTACTACCAAGATTACAATGCAAACCCTCTGGTTAGCTTATTACCAAAATCGGTCCCACCGAGTTTGTGTAATCGGTCTCACCGAGTTTGCCTGACCAACTCTCTGGTTAGCTTATTACCAAAATCGGTCCCACTGATTTTGTGTAATCGGTCACACCGATATTACGTTATGCCCTAACCCTAACCATATGGGTCCTACCGAGTTGCATCTCAGTCCCACCGAAAATCCTAACGGTCACTAAGTTTGCTGAATCGGTCCGACCGAGTTTAACCATTCGGTCCCACTGAGTTTGGCAAATTGTGTGTAACGGTTAGATTTGGTGTGGAGGCTATATATACCCCTCCACCCACTCTTCATTCGTGGAGAGAGCCATCATAACATACCTACACTTCCAATACACATTTTCTAAGAGAGAACCACCTACACTTGTGTTGAGGTTAAGATATTCCATTCCAACCATATGAATCTTGATCTCTAGCCTTTCCCAAGTTGCTTTCCACTCAAATCTTCTTTCCACCAAATCCAAATCCTGTGAGAGAGAGTTGAGTGTTGGGGAGACTATCATTTGAAGCACAAGAGCAAGGGGTTCATCATCAACACACCATTTGTTACCTCTTGGAGAGTGGTGTCTCCTAGATCGGCTAGGTGTCACTTGGGAGCCTCCAACAAGATTGTGGAGTTGAACCAAGGAGTTTGTAAGGGCAAGGAGATCGCCTACTTTGTGAAGATCTACCGCTAGTGAGGCAAGTCCTTCGTGGGCGACGGCCATGATGGAATAGACAAGGTTGCTTCTTCATGGACCCTTTGTGGGTGGAGCCCTCCGTGGACTCGCGCAACCGTTACCCTCCGTGGGTTAAAGTCTCCATCAACGTGGATGTACGATAGCACCACCTATCGGAACCATGACAAAAACATCCGTGTCTCCAATTGCGTTTGAATACTCCAAACCCTTATCTTTACATTCTTGCAAGTTGCATGCTTTACTTTCCGCTGCTCATATACTCATTGCATGCTTGCTTGATATGTATTGTGTTTGTTAAACTTGTGCTTAAACTCCACTTAAACTTAAGAATATTAAAAACTGCAACTTTTGGCACTTAGTGTCTAATCACCCCCCCTCTAGACACCTCTTCTCGATCCTTTCAATAGTCCTACGTGCTTATGGAAAAGAACTTGCATGACATCTTTTGTCCTACCCTCCCGTGGCAGCGGGGTCCTATTGGAAACTAAGGGATATTAAGGCCTCCTTTTAATAGAGAACCGGAACAAAGCATTAGCACATAGTGAATACATGAACTCCTCAAACTATGGTCATCACTGGGAGTGGTCCCGATTATTGTCACTTCGGGGTTGCCGGATCATAACACATAGTAGGTGACTATACACTTGCAAGATAGGATCAAGAACTCACATATATTCATGAAAACATAATAGGTTCAGATCTGAAATCATGGCACTCGGGCCCTAGTGACAAGCATTAAGCATAGCAAAGTCATAGCAACATCAATCTCAGAACATAATGGATACTAGGGATCAAACCCTAACAAAACTAACTCGATTACATGATAAATCTCATCCAACCCATCACCGTCCAGCAAGCCTACGATGGAATTACTCACGCACGGCGGTGAGCATCATGAAATTGGTGATGGAGGATGGTTGATGATGACGACGGCGACGAATCCCCCTCTCCGGAGCCCCGAACGGACTCCAGATCAGCCCTCCCGAGAGGTTTTAGGGCTTGGCGGCGGCTCCATATCGTAAAACGCGATGATTTATTCTCTCTGTTTTCTTTCTCTCCGAAAGCAAATATATAGAGTTGGAGTTGGCGTCGGAGGGCATCCAGGGGGCCCACGAGGTAGGGGGCGCGCCCTGGGGGGGGGGGGGGGCGCCCCCACCCTCGTGAGAAGGGTGTGGGCCCCCTGGTCTTCATCTTTGGTGAGGATTTTTTATTATTTTTTCTAAGATGTTCCGTGGAGTTTCAGGTCATTCCGAGAATATTTGTTTTCTGCACATAAAACAACACCATGGCAATTCTGCTGAAAACAGCGTCAGTCCGGGTTAGTTCCATTCAAATCATACAAGTTAGAGTCCAAAACAAGGGCAAAAGTGTTTGGAAAAGTAGATACGACGGAGATGTATCACATCCACTTGAGGGAAATTTGCTAATGTCCTACAAACCTCTGCACTTGGAGGCCCAACAACATCTACAAGAAGAAGGTTGTGTAGTAGACATCAAGCTCTTTTCTGGCGCCGTTGCCGGGGAGGTTAGCGCTTGAAGGTATATCTTTAGATCTTGCAATTGAATCTTTTTGTTTCTTGTTTTATCACTAGTTTAGTCTATAAAAGAAAACTACAAAAAATGGAATTAAGGGTACCTCATATGCTTCATCTTTTTAATGTCTTTCGTGAAAATAAGGATTCCGATAATTGCGCCCAAGTGCTAGAAGAAGAATGCATTAGAATGTTTGGCACTAAATATTTGAATGATGAGCATGATTGCAATGTTGTTAGTATGAATTCCTTGAATATCCATGATGCTAATGATATGCAAAGCCACAAGCTTGGGGAAGCTATGTTTGATGAAGATGATATTTTTTGTCCCCCAAGTTTTAATGAGCAAATTTATTATGTTGAAAGCATGCCTCCTATTTATGATGATTATATTGATGAAAGTGGATTTGGAGAGGTCATGACTTTATTTTGTGATGAATCCACTATTCCGGAAGAGGTTCCAATTGATTATGAGAACAAAGTTGCTATCTATGATGATTATTGTGATGAAACCTATGCTATAAAAAGTAGTGATGATTATATTTATAAAACTTGTCATGATTATGATTACCCTTTTTCTGAACATTACTCTTTTAATGTGGAAACAATTTATAGTATTCGAGTCTCTTATGATACTCCCACTATTCCAAAAGAGAATAATTTTGCTTGTGTGGAGAGTAATAAAATTTATATGCTTGTAGATCATGATAAGAATGCTTTAGTTGCTGGTTATATTGTTGAATTAATTCATGATGATACTGAAAATTATTATGAGGGAGGAACATATGCTTGTAGGAATTGCAATAATATCAAGTTTCCTCTCTATGTGCTTAAAGTTTTGAAGTTATGCTTGTTTTACCTTCCTATGCAAGTTGATTCTTGTTCCCACAAGTTGTTTGCTCACAAAATCCCTATGCATAGTAAGTGGGTTAGACTTAAATGTGCTATTCATATTCTTCATGATGCTCTCTTTATGTTTCAATTCTTATCCTTGATGTGAGCATCATTGAAATCATCATGCCTAGCTAGGGGCGTTAGACGATACCGCTTGTTGCGAGGCAACCCAACTTTATTTTTGTTCCTTGCTTTTTGCTCCTGTTTAGTAATAAATAATTTATCTAGCCTCTGTTATGATTGAGTTTTTATGCTTTAATTAGTGCTTGTGCCAAGTAGAACCTTTGGGAAGACTTGGGGAAAGTCTTTGCGGTCATGCTGTAAAAAACAGAAACTTTAGCGCTCACGAGAATTGCTGCCATTTTTTATTGGAGAGTGCTATTTAGTTAATTATTTTTGCAGATGATTAATAGACAAATTAATCGGGTCCAACAATTTATTTGAGAATTTTATGAGTTCCATAAGTATATGTTTGATACAGATTACTACAGACTGTTCTGTTTTTGATAGATTCTGTTTTCTATGTGTTGTTTGCTTATTTTGATGAATCTATGAGTAGTATCGGAGGGTATGAACCACAGAGAAGTTGTAATACAGTAGATATTACACCAATATGAATTTAGAATGAGTTCACAACAGTACCTAAGTGGTGATTTATTTTCTTATACTAACGGATCTTACGAGTTTTCTGTTAAGTTTTGTGTTGTGAAGTTTTCAAGTTTTGGGTAAAGATTTGATGGACTATGGAATAAGGAGTGGCAAGAGCCTAAGCTTGGGGATGCCCAAGGCACCCCAAGGTAATATTCAAGGACAACCAAAAGCCTAAGCTTGAGGATGCCCCGGAAGGCATCCCCTCTTTCGTCTTCGTTCATCGGTAACTTTACTTGGAGCTATATTTTTATTCGCCACATGATATGTGTTGTGCTTGTAGAGTCAATTTATTTTGTTAAGATTTGCTTGATGTTATTTAGAGCAATGTTTTGCATCTTTTATTTCAATAAAAGTGGCATTGATAGCCTTTACTATGCCTATTTTACAAGTCTTCATGTTGCTGTTTGAAAACAGAAAGTTTACCGCTGTTGCAATAATTCCCTAGAAAATTCAGTATGTGATAAAATGTTGAAACCTTTTGAATATTAAGCTTTGATAAATTTACTACAGTGGGAATTTTCTTTAATAATTTTTGGAGTTAGGGAAGTATGGATCTAGCTGCACTCTTTACAGACTGTCCTGTTTAGGCAGATTGCTGTTATGTTTGCATTGTTTGCATATGTTTGCTTCTTTAATGATTCTATTTGAGGATAGGATTATTAAATATGCAGAGGCATTTAGTGTGAAATGTTGAATAATAATTTTAATGATTTGCTACAGTAGAGTATGATAAGGTTTTTGCATTGGTTGTACTAACTTATCTCATGAGTCCTTGTTGAGTTTTGTGTGGATGAAGCTTTTGAGATTTAGGGAGACCGTGATATGAGAGGAATTAAGGAGACACAAAAGCTCAAGATTGGGGATTCCCAAGGCATCCCAAGATAATATTTCAAGAAGTCTCAAGCGTCTAAGCTTGGGGATGCCCCGGTTGGCATCCCACCTTTCTTCTTCAACAACTATCGGTTAGTTTCGGTTGATCCTAAGTTTTTGCTTCTTCACATGATGTTCGCCATTCTTAGAATGTAATTTTATTTAGTTTTGCTTTTTGTTTGAATAAAATACCAAGATCTGAAATTCTTAAATGTTAGAGAGTCTTCATATAGTTGCATAATTATTCGACTACTCATTAATCTTCGCTTATATCTTTCGGAGTAGTTTGTTGTTGCTCTAGTGCTTCACTCATATCTTTCTAGAGCACGGTGGTGGTTTTATTTTATAGAAATAGATGAACTTTTGTGCTTCACTTATATTATTTTGAGAGTCCTAAACAGCATGGTAATTTGCTTTGGTTATGAATTTAGTCCTAAAATGATGGGCATCCAAGAGGGATATAATAAAAACTTTCATATAAAGTGCATTGAATACTATGAGAAGTTTGATACTTGATAATTGTTTTGAGATATGGAGATGGTGATATGAGAGTCATGCTAGTTGAGTAGTTGTGAATTTGAGAAATACTTGTGTTGAAGTTTGTGATTCCCATAGCATGCACGTATGGTGAACCGTTATGTGACGAAGTCGGAGCATGATTTGTTCATTGATTGTCCTCCTTATGAGTGGCGGTCGGGGACGAGCGATGGTCTTTTCCTACCAATCTATCCCCCTAGGAGCATGCGCATAGTACCTTGTTTCGATAACTAATAGATTTTTGCAATAAGTATGTGAGTTCTTTATGACTAATGTTGAGTCCATGGATTATACGCACTCTCACCCTTCCACCATTGCTAGCCTCTCTAATACCGCACACCTTTCGCCGGTATCATAAACCCACCATATACCTTCCTCAAAACAGCCACCATACCTACCTATCATGACATTTCCATAGCCATTCTAAGATATATTGCCATGCAACTTTCCACCATTCCGTTTACTATGACACGCTCCATCATTGTCATATTGCTTTGCATGATCATGTAGTTGACATTGTATTTGTGGCAAAGCCACCATTCATAATTCTTTCATACAGGTCACTCATGAGTCATTGCACATCCCGGTACACCGCCGAAGGCATTCATATAGAGTCATATCTTGTTCTAAGTATTGAGTTATAAGAAAATAAAAGTGTGATGATCATCATTATTAGAGCATTATCCTAGTGAGGAAAGGATGATGGAGACTATGATTCCCCCACAAGTCGGGATGAGACTCCGGACTAAATAAAAAAATAAAAAAAAGTGGCCATAAAAAAGAAGAGAAAAGTCCCAAAAAAAGAGGCCATAAAAAGGAGAAAAGGACCAAATAAAAAAATGAGAGAAAAAGAGAGAAGGGGCAATGCTACTATCCTTTTACCACACTTGTGCTTCAAAGTAGCACCATGATCTTCATGATAGAGAGTCTCCTATGTTGTCACTTTCATATACTAGTGGGAATCTTTCATTATAGAACTTGGCTTGTATATTCTAATGATGGGCTTCCTCAAAATGCCCTAGGTCTTCGTGAGCAAGCAAGTTGGATGCACACCCACTTAGTTCCTTTTGTTGAGCTTTCATACATTTATAGCTCTAGTGCATCTGTTGCATGGCAATCCCTACTCACTCACATTGATATCTATTGATGGGCATCTCCATAGCCCGTTGATATGCCTAGTTGATGTGAGACTATCTTCTCCCTTTTTGTCTTCTCCACAACCACCCTTCTATTCCACATATAGTGCTATATCCATTGCTCACGCTCATGTATTGCGCGAAGATTGAAAATTTTTGAGAACACCAAAAGTATGAAACAATTTCTTGGCTTGTCATCGGGGTTGTGCATGATTTAAATATTTTGTGTGGTGAAGATGGAGCATAGCCAGACTATATGATTTTGTAAGGATAGCTTTCTTTAGCCATGTTATTTTGAGAAGACATGATTGCTTAGTTAGTATGCTTGAAGTATTATTATCTTTATGTCAGTATTAAACTTTTGTCTTGAATCTTATGGATCTGAATATTCTTGCCACAATAAAGAGAATTACATGGATAAATATGTTAGGTAGCATTCCACATCAAAAATTCTGTTTTTATCATTTACCTACTCGAGGACGAGCAGTAATTAAGCTTGGGGATGCTGATACGTCTCCAATGTATCTATAATTTTTGATTGTTCCATGCTATTATATTATCAACCTTGGATGTTTTATATGCATTAATATGCTATTTTATATGATTTTTGGGACTAACCTATTAACCTAGAGCCCAGTGCCAGTTTCTATTTTTTCCTTGTTTTAGAGTATAGCAGAAAAGGAAAATCAAACAGAGTCCAATTGACCTGAAACTTCACGGAACTTATTTTTGGACCAGAAGAAGCCCACGGAGTATCGGAGTTGGACTAGGAGAGTCCCGGGCTGCCCATGAGGGTGGGGGGCGCGCCCACCCCCCTAGGCGCGCCCCCTACCTCGTGGACAGCCCGGAGGTCCACCGACGTACTTCTTCCTCCCATATATACCCATATACCCTAAAAACTTCAGGGAGCACAATAGATCAGGAGTTCCGCCGCCAGAAGTCTCCGTAGCCACCGAAAAACAATCTAGACCCGTTCCGGCACCCCGCCGGAGGGGGAATCCCTCTCCGGTGGCCATCTTCATCATCCCGGTGCTCTCCATGACAAGGAGGGAGTAGTTCTCCCTCAGGGCTGAGGGTATGTACCAGTAGCTATGTGTTTGATCTCTCTTTCTCTCTCTCTCTCTCGTGTTCTTGAGGTGGCACGATCTTGATGTATCGCGAGCTTTGCTATTATAGTTGGATCTTATGACGTTTTCTCCCCCCTCTACTCTCTTGTAATGGATTGAGTTTTCCCTTTGAAGTTATCTTATCGGATTGAGTCTTTAAAGATTTGAGAACACTTGATGTATGTCTTGCCATGCGTATCTGTGGTGACAATGGGATATCACGTGATTCACTTGATGTATGTTTTGGTGATCAACTTGCGGGTTTCGCCCATGAACCTATGCATAGGGGTTGGCACACGTTTTCGTCGTGATTCTCCGGTAGAAACTTTGGGGCACTCTTTGAGGTTCTATGTGTTGGTTGAATAGATGAATCTGAGATTGGGTGATGCATATCGTATAATCATACCCGTGGATACTTGAGGTGACATTGGAGTATCTAGGTGACATTAGGGTTTTCGTTGATTTGTGTCTTAAGGTGTTATTCTAGTACGAACTCTAGGGCTGTTTGTGACACTTATAGGAATAGCAGAACGGATTGATTGGAAAGAATAACTTTGAGGTGGTTTCGTACCCTACCATAATCTCTTCATTTTTTCTCCGCTATTAGAGACTTCAGAGTGACTCTTTGTTGCATGTTGAGGGATAGTTATGTGATCTAATTATGTTATTATTGTTGAGAGAACTTGCACTAGTGAAAGTATGAACCCTAGGCCTTGTTTCCTAGCATTGCAATACCGTTTCCGCTCACTTTTACCATTAGTTACCTTGCTGTTTTTATAATTTCAGATTACAAATACCTTTATCTACCATCCATATTGCACTTGTATCACCATCTCTTCGCCGAACTAGTGCACCTATACAATTTACCATTGTATTGGGTGTGTTGGGGACACAAGAGACTCTTTGTTATTTGGTTGCAGGGTTGCTTGAGAGAGACCATCTTCATCCTACGCCTCCTACGGATTGATAAACCTTAGGTCATCCACTTGAGGGAAATTTGCTACTGTCCTACAAACCTCTGCACTTGGAGGCCCAACAACGTCTACAAGAAGAAGGTTGTGTAGTAGACATCAACGATAAATGCCGATATGTTGAGGATGAAATTGGGGTCCAGATCATGAAAATCCAACCCGTAGTAGAACATGAGCCCGCGGACAAACGGGTGAAGGGGAAATCCCAGTCCAAGGACAAAGTGGGTAAGGAAAACTACCCTCTCATGGGGTGCGGGTGTAGGGACGATCTGCCCCGCATCTGGTAGCCGGTGCGTGATGTCCGCGGCCAGATATTCGGCTTCCCGTAGCTTTGCGATGTGCTCCTCCGTGACGGAGGAGACCATCCACTTGCCTCCCGCTCCGGACATGCTTGGAGTGGTTTGAGAAGAAAGACGTGAACTTGGGCGCTGGAGCTCGAGTGCGTGAGAATGGATAAGCAAGGAGGAAGAAGGCGTGGGTAAAAAGGGTGAATCTTTGTCCCTTTATAAGGGCGTAAGAGGCGATACGCCTCCCCACTAACCTAGTAAAATCGCTTATTCCCCGAACACCGTAATTGATGGCACGGTTGGGTTACCCATACCCGTATTAATGAGAATCCCATGATAAGGGGACACGATCTCTGCTTTGACAAGACGTGTCAAAAAAACCCGCCTCGATATGTGCAGTGCTGGTTGAGAAAAACGGTTCGAATAATGACTAGGCCGCAGTATGATGTCATGCTGTCAAGCGTGTCAGCAGATTAGATTTGTGGAAATATTATTATCTCTACGGTGGTATGTGGAACTTGTTTTACAGAGATGGACACTGTCCTTGTGTCCAAAATCTTCCATGGAGTATTCGGAGGAAGAACCCGCCTTGCAATGCCGAAGACAAATCTGCGCGCCGAACTCATTGTCATTGAAGCCTGGTTTAGGGGCTACTAAGGGAGTCCTGGATTAGGGGGTCTCCGGACAGCCGGACTATGTCCTTTGGCCGGACTGTTGGACTATGAAGATACAAGATTGAAGACTTCGTCCCGTGTCCGGGTGGGACTTTCCTTGGCGTGGAAGGCAAGCTTGGCAATACGGATATGTAGATCTGCTCCCTTGTAACCGACTCTGTGTAACCCTAGCCCCTTTGGTGTCTATATAAACCGGAGGGTTTAGTCCATAGGATAACAAACAATCATACCATAGGCTGTCAAGTTTACTACCGGTAGACCGCCTGTCAAGTTTCGTACCATTTGGACTTCGTTTGATACTCCAACGGTTAACCGAGGGACCGAAAAGGCCTCATGTGTGTTCCAGCCCAACACCCCTCCAAAGTGGCCCAAAACCCACCAAAAACCCCACCATCACCTAGGCTTTTCGATCACGATCGCGTGGCCGCGAACCGCACCTCATTTGGAGCTTCCTAGCTCCTCCTACCTCTATAAATAGATCACCCCCAAAATTTTCGGGCAAACCCTAGACCCCCCCTCTCCACGCGCCGCCGGACAAATTCCCGTCCGGCCGGACACGTCCGTATCCACCGCCACCGCCATGTGTCGCCGCCCTATTCGCTGCCGCCTGGTCCCCAGATCACCGCGCCGCCAGGGCCCGCGGGGCCCAACGCCGGCCCTCCTCGGCCCGAGCTGAGCGCCGCCCGCGCCTCAAGCGCCCGCTGCCGCTCCCTCCTCGACTTCGGTCGGCACCGGCCGGCGCCGCTGCAGCCACCAGGCATCGCAACCACCATCGACGACCACCGCGCGAGCGTGCCTCGCCGTCCGGCTCCGTCCCACGTCACCGGAGCCCCTCGGCTGGCTGGATCCGGTTGCCCCCCTCGCACCGGCGAGTTACTCGAGCTCCGGCCACCGTGTTGAACAGTACTCCGACCAACCTCGACTTCCGCGCCCGGCTAGATCCAGATCTAGATCCCCTCTCGGTTGACTTTTCCCCCCGAAACCCTAACTTTTTGCATACTTTGACGCATCATAACTTCCTCATCGTAGCTCCAATTCATGCGTGTAGCATATCAAAATGTTCGCCTCGAAGAGTACATCATTTAATCTCATTGCATAATTTTCATTTGATCTCATCTTGATGCCCACAATGCTGTTGGAAGAGGGCTATGTGATGATAGTTTCAGATCTGTTTCATCAAATGCACTTTTGTCATTTTTGCCATGATTAATGTGTGCATGCTATGATCCTGAGCTCTACAAGTGTTTTGAAGTATGCCATGCCATCTTTACAGGGGTGTATGCCATGTATTTTTGTGATCTTTGTGGTGACTAGCACTAGCATGCAAAGTAGCTTACTCAATGATGCTAATTTCAGGGACTTAGAATTTCACCAAGTCCTTGCCCTGCCATTATTTTTATGTCATATGTTCATGTTGTTTCCTAGTGATCCGTGCCTCTTTTGAGCATGATCAGTAATGATGTTCTGTAGATGATGTTGTGCTCTATTCATCCATGTCTTTGTTTGCGGTTACGGAGCACCATAGCTTGACTCAATAGAGCTCTACTTTTGCTATAAAATGTTCCTGGCAGATTGTTAACATGTTTAGCAATTTTGCCGAGCTTGTTGTAGTTGATCCGTGCATGCTATGTTGTTGTTCTTGCCATGTCTAGCTTCTATGCCATGTCTATTTGCTGGTTGTATGCTTAGTTTGTCATGAAATGCCTCGTAGTGAGTGCATCGAGCTCGTAAACATGCCTACTCGTTATCTGTTTTGCCATGCTCCAGTTTTTCACTAAGTCTGAATCTGTTTATGTTTTTGCTATGTTCACATGCTTGCAAATTGTATTTTCTGATCTCTTTTGGCTCATGGTCACTAAGGGACTTTTGTTGTATGCTTTGAGTAGCTTCATGCCATGGCTTGCTTTGCCCTGATATGTTCCTGTAGCATGTAGTTTTCATGCGCTAAAGATTGCTTCCTGATGATAAATTCCTGACTTGTGTTATTTTCTCTAAGTCTGAAACCTATTATCTTTTGCACTTTTGCCATGCTTGTTTGAACCTGGTATGGAGTGAATTAGCCGTAGCTCAGTGTTCATATTTTTTCAAGAATCATGAGTGGATCCCTACCATGTATTTTGTTTCCATGTTTGAGTGCAGTAGCTTATCTATCTTGATGCATTTAGAAGGCTACTTGCTGTTAATCGCAGACCGGTGCCATATTTGTTTTGCTTGCCATTTCCAAACCATGCATCCGATTTCGGTGATCTTTATATCGATTTCGACCGAAATCACCTCACCTTTCTAGTGGAACTCTTGGATTTCCAAGTTGACGCCAGGTTCAATCATTACTTTGCAAATCATGCATATGCATCACATCCCGCATCCCGCATATCATACCATGTTTGCATCATATTGCTTGAGCATTGCACGTGGTTGATTGTGTTCCTTTTGCTTGTTGGCTTGCTTTGGGAAGATCCGGGAGATGAGTACGTGATCGAGGAGCCCGTTGAGTACACTTACGAGGATCAAGTCAACTCAGAGAACTTTGTAGGCAAGATGACCATACACTCGAAATCACTTCTATCTTTGCTTGCTAGATGCTCGCTCTTTTGCTATGCCTATGCTACGATACCTACCACTTGCTTATCATGCCTCCCACATTGCCATGTCAAACCTCTAACCCACCTTATCCCAGCAAACCGTTGTTTGGCTATGTTACAGCTTTGCTCAGCCCCTCTTATAGCGTTGTTAGTTGCAGGTGAAGATTGGAGATCATTCCTTGTTGGAACATGTTTCTTGTTGGGATATCACAATATTATCTTGTTTATCTTAATGCACCTATATACTTGGTAAAGGGTGGAAGGCTCGGCCTTATGCCTGGTGTTTTGTTCCAGTCTTGCCGCCCTAGTTTCTGTCATATTGGTGTTATGTTCCCGGATTTTGCGTTCCTTACACGGTTGGGTTATAATGGGAACCCCTTGACAGTTCGCCTTGAATAAAACTCTTCTAGCATGGCCCAACATTGGTTTTACCATTCGCCACCTAGCCTTTTTCCCTTGGGTTACGCGGACTCAAGGGTCATCTTTATTTTAACCCCCACGGGCCAGTGCTTCTCTAAGTGTTGGTCCAACTGAGCGATGTCCGGGGCTACCAGGGGCAACTCTGGGCTGGCCTACCCGACGTATGGCTCATCTGAGTGTGCCCTGAGAACGAGACATGTTCAGCTCCTATCGGGATTTGTCGGCACATTCGGGTGGCTTTGCTGGTTTAGTTTTACCATTGTCGAGATGTCTTGTAACCGGGATGCAGAGTCTGATCGGATTGTCTTGGGAGAAGGAATATCCTTCGTTGACCTTGAGAGCTTGTGATGGGCTAAGTTGGGACTCCCCTGCAGGGATTTGATCTTTCGAAAGCCATGCCCGCGGTTATGGGCAGATGGGAATTTGTTAATGTCCGGTTGTAGAAAATCTAAAACTTGACTTAATTAAAATGCATCAACCGCGTGAGTAACCGTGATGGTCTCTTCTCGGCGGAGTCCGGGAAGTGAACACGATGTTGGAGTAATGCTTGACGTAGGTTGTTCTAGGATCACTTCTTGATCATAGTTGTTCGACCGTGCTTTTGCCTTCTCTTCTCGCTCTCATTTGCGTATGTTAGCCACCATATATGCTAGTTGCTTGCTGCAGCTCCACATCATACCTTTGCCTTTCCTATAAGCTTAAATAGTCTTGATCACGAGGGTGTGAGATTGCTGAGTCTCCGTGACTCACATGTTACTTCCAAAACCAGATGTCGGGACCGATGATACCGCTCCAAGTGATGCGCTTGAGCTCAAGTGGGAGTTCGATGAAGACTCTCGTCGTTACTATGTTTCCTTTCCAGATGATCAGTAGTGGTGCCCAGTTGGGGCGATCGGGGACTATGTTGCATTTGGGGTTTATCTTCATTTTGGTTCCGTAGCCGGACCTTGAGTGTATTTGGATGAATGTAATGTTATTTATGATATTTGTGTGACGTAGCGAGTGTAAGCCAACTATGTACCTTTCCCTTTATTGTATTACATGGGTTGTTTGCGAAGATTACCTCACTTGCGACATTGCTTTCAATGCGGTTATGCCTCTAAGTCATGCTTCGACACGTGGGAGATATAGCCGCATCGAGGGCGTTACATACATACCCTCAGCCCCGAGGGAGAACTACTCCCTCCTCGTCATGGAGAGCGCCGGGATGATGAAGATGGCCACCAGAGAGGGATTTCCCCCTCCGGCAGGGTGCCGGAATGAGTCTAGATTGGTTTTTGGTGGTTACGAAGGCTTCTAGCGGCGGAACTCGCGATCTATTGTGCTCCCCGAAGTTTTTAGGGTATATGGATATATATATAGGAGGAAGAAGTACGTCGATGGATCTCCGGGCTGTCCACGAGGCAGGGGGTGCGCCCAGGGGGTGGGCGCGCCCCCCACCCTCGTGGGCAGCCCGGGACACTCCTGGTCCATCTTCGATACTCCGTGGGCTTCTTCTGGTCCAAAAATAAGTTCCGTGAAGTTTCAAGTCAATTGGACTCCGTTTGATTTTCCTTTTCTACGATACTCTAAAACAAGGAAAAAAACAGAAACTAGCACTGGGCTCTAGGTTAATAGGTTAGTCCCAAAAATCATATAAAATAGCATCTAAATGCATATAAAACATCCAAGGTTTATATAATAGCATGGAACAATCAAAAATTATAGATACGTTGGAGACGTATCAGGTGGCTTGTCTCACCTTCCACACCCCTTCTGCCCTCAATGACGTCATTCGCCATAGCCCCATAGACTTTGAAGGCAACACCATCACCATCGAGCCGGTCGAGCACGTTAACCACTCCATTGTTGTCTTCACTGATCTTGCTGAGACTGAGGCCTCTGAATTTCCGCACGAGCTCTGGCACAACGACGACATCCACTTTGCCTTGGCCTTCCTTGGCGATGTGTGTGCCGTGGATGATTTCTACCCGCATAGCATAGACTACACTTCTGTCCAAGCCCTGGTCTTGCTTTAGTCAGGAAAACCATCCCCCTGACATCGTCATCCAACTCCCGCCATCAATGAAATCAAGATAGCTAAAGTGGTAGAAGTCTCACGCTGGCACCACGGTGATGGTGCCAATCCCTTTGGTGGCGACTCCTCAGATGGGGACTCTGCACCTCTCTCCGAGCGTGGCTCTTCACGCCCCATCACTCCAGATCACATTGCCCCAGTCATCTCTGCCGTTCGTGCTGGCTGGCGCGTGGACCCCATGTACGGTGGTACACGCCCGGTGGCTCCCAATGCCAGCAGTGGCACACGTGTGACTCCTGTCTCTTCTGGCCATGGCACCGGTGGGTCTGCCCTGTCCTTGCCTCGCCCTCCACCTGGCTCCGTGTGCCAGCCCCTCATCATCTCTGACGACGATTCGGCTGGCTCTGAGGACATGCATGCCCTGCTTCTGCATGGCATCCGGTCAGAATCACTGGACATGGTGCATGCACCCGCGGGCGGCTCTACGGGCCCACATGTCATCCGCCCGACCCCTCTGGTCGGGCCCGTGCTCCCCCTGCCCCGCCTGCACGCCAGGTGGACGTTGTCCTGCCTGTTAGCTCGCTGGCACCTTCTGACGCCTCCGCCTTTGCTGCGTTCATGCCTGTGAATGCAGACACTGCAGACCCCTCCACCTTCACCTTCTCGGCTGGTGAATCGTCACGTGCATATGGGAAAACCCCAGTCTCTCCGTCTCTTAATCAATTAATTCCTCTAGATTCTGTCACCACTATTTTGACCCTTGCCAACTCCGACGCAACACTTCCTCTCCATGATATGGACACCCATGAGAGCATCATACGCAAGGAATGCCATAAGACGGCCCGTGATCACTCTTGCTCCAAGGACAAGCTGCATCGCAATGCGCGGCTTGCTGGCAAGGAGGCCAAGTACCCCCCCATGCTTACCAAGGCTGTCAAGGCCAAGGCCACCCACCTTTCTGCTGCGGACATGGGCTCTGCCATCGATCGTGCCATCCACGAAGCCTGCCTCGACGTCTTTGGTGCCCCTCCTGCCTCCACTGAAGATCTCGCCGCCATTACACTGCTTTGCGGTGTGGACGACGACCATGTTGACGCTATCCTCGAAGCTAAGGACTCGGCCTCCGGTGATGACGACTCACCATGATTGATATCCCACAAGTATAGGGGATCGCAACAGTTTTCGAGGGTAGAGTATTCAACCCAAATTTATTGATTCGACACAAGGGGAGCCAAGGAATATTCTCAAGTATTAGCAGCTAAGTTGTCAATTCAACCACACCTGGAAACTTAATATCTGCAACAAAGTGTTCAGTAGCAAAGTAATATGATAGTAGTGATAACGGTAGCAAAAGGTAACAGTAGTAAAAGCAATGTTTTTGGTATTTTGTAGTGATGATAGCAATAGCAACGGAAAAGTAAATAAGCGAAGCACAGTATATGGAAAAATCGTAGGCAATGGATTGGTGATGGAGAATTATGCCGGATGCAGTTCATCATGTAACAGTCATAACCAAGGGTGACACAGAACTAGCTCCAGTTCATTGATATAATGTAGGCTTGTATTCCGAATATAGTCATATGTGCTTATGGAAAAGAACTTGCATGGCATCTTTTCTCCTACCCTCCCGTGGCAGCGGGGTCCTTACGGAAACTAAGGGATATTAAGGCCTCCTTTTAATAGAGAACCGGAACAAAGCATTAACACATGGTGAATACATGAACTCCTCAAACTACGGTCATCACCGGTAAGTATCCCGATTATTGTCACTTCGGGGTTAACGGATCATAACACATAATAGGTGACTATAGACTTGCAAGATAGGATCAAGAACACTCATATATTGATGAAAACATAATAGGTTCAGATCTGAAATCATGGCACTCGGGCCCTAGTGACAAGCATTAAGCATAGCAAAGTCATAGCAACATCAATCTCAGAACATAGTGGACACTAGGGATCAAACCCTAACGAAACTAACTCGATTACATGATAGATCCCATCCAACCCATCACCGTCCATCAAGCCTACGATGGAATTACTCACGCACGGCGGTGAGCATCATGAAATTGGTGATGGAGGATGGTTGGTGATGACGATGGCGACAGATTCCCCTCTCCGGAGCCCCGAACGGACTCAAGATCAGCCCTCCCGAGAGGTTTTAGGGCTTGGCGGCGGCTCCGTATCGTAAAACGCGATGATTTCTTCTCTCTGATTTTTTTCTCCCCGAAACTCAATATATGGAGGTGGAGTTGGAGTCGGAGAGGCAACAGGGGGCCCACGAGGTAGGGGGGCGTGCCCCCCACCCTCGTGGAGAGACGGGGGCCCCCTGGCCTTCATATTTGGCAGGTATTTTTCTTATTTTCTGAAAAGTGTCTCCGTGAAGTTTCAGGTCATTCCGAGAATGTTTGCTCCTGCACATAAATAACACCATGGTAGTTCTGCTGAAAACAGCGTCAGTCCAGGTTAGTTCCATTCAAATCATGCAAGTTAGAGTCCAAACAAGGGCAAAAGTGTTTGGAAAAGTAGATACGTTGGAGACGTATCAACTCCCCCAAGCTTAAACCTTTGCTTGTCCTCAAGAAATTCAGTTGACAAACTGAAAGTGATAAAGAAAAACTTTTACAAACTCTGTTTGCTCTTGTTGTTGTAAATATGTAAAGCCAGCATTCAAGTTTTCAGCAAAGATTATAACTAACCACATTCGCAATAACGCATAGGTCTGAAGTTACTCATATCAATAGCATAATCAACTACCGAGCCATAATAATAAAACTCGGATGACAACACTTTCTCAAAACAATCATAATATGATATAACAAGGTGGTATCTCGCTAGCCCTTTCTGAGACCGCAAAACATAAATGCAGAGCACCTTTAAAGACCAAGGACTGACTAGACATTGTAATTCATGGTAAAAGAGATCCAGTCAAGTCATACTCAATGTAAACTAACAATAATGAATGCAAATGACAGCAGTGCTCTCCAACTGGTGCTTTTTAATAAGAGGATGATGACTCAGCATAAAAGTAAATAGATAGGCCCTTCGCAGAGGGGAGCAGGGATTTGTAGAGGTGCCAGAGCTCGGTTTTGAAACAGAGGTGAATAATATTTTGAGTGGTATACTTTCATTGTCAACATAACAACCAAGAGATGGCGATATCTTCCATGCTACACACATTATAGGCGGTTCCCAAACAGAATGGTAAAGTTTATGCTCCCCCTTCCACCACAAGCATCAATCCATGGCTTGCTCGAAACAATGAGTGCCTCCAACTAACAAGAGTCCCAGGGGGAGTTTTGTTTGCAATTATTTTGATTTAGTTTGCATAAAGCATGGGACTGGGCATCCCGGCGACCAGCCATTTATCTCGTGAGTGAGGAGCGGAGTCCACTCCTCTTGAGAATAACCCGCCTAACATGGAAGATACAGACAACCCTAGTTGATACATGAGCTATTCGAGCATACAAAACAGGATATTTATTAAAGGTTTAGAGTTTGGCACATACAAATTTACTTGGAACGGCAGGTAGATACCGTATATAGGTAGGTATAGTGGACTCATGTGGAATAACTTTGGGGTTTAAGGGATTGGATGCACAAGCAGTATTCCCGCTTAGTACAGGTGAAGGCTAGCAAAAGACTGGGAAGCGACCAGCTAGAGAGCGACAACAGTCATGAACATGCATTAAAATTAATCAACATCGAATGCAAGCATGAGTAGGATATAATCCACCATGAACATAAATATTGTGAAGGCTATGTTGATTTTGTTTCAACTACATGCGTGAACATGTGCCAAGTCAAGTCACTTAAATCATTCAGAGGAGGATACCACCCTATCATACCACATCATAACCATCTCAATAACATGTTGGCACGCAAGGTAAACCATTATAACTCGTAGCTAATCAAGCATGGCACAAGAAACTATGATCTCTAGTTGTCATTGCAAACATGTTTATTCATAATAGGCCGAATCAGGAACGATGAACTAATCATATTTACAAAAACAAAAGAGGTTGAGTTCATACCAGCTTTTCTCATCTCAGCCAGTCTATCATATATCGTCATAATTGCCCTTCACTTGCACGACCGAACGATGTGAATAATAATAATAGTGCACATGCATTGGACTAAGCTGGAATCTACAAGCATTCAATAAACAGGAGAAGACAAGGCAATATGGGCTCTTTTGTCAGATCAACAATAATGCATATAAGAGCCTCTTCAACAATTTAATTATGGTCTTCTCCTATTGACCCCCAAAGAAAAGAAAAGAAATAAAACTATTTACACGGGAAAGCTCCCAACAAGCAAAAGAAGAACAGGAAATCTCTTTGGGTTTTCTTTTTAATTATTACTACAAGCATGGAAAGTAAACTGATTAAAAGCTACAACTAATTTTTTTTGGTTTTTCCTAAGGTTTATTAATCACACAAGAAGAAAGAATAAAAAGGAAATTAAACTAGCATGGATGATACAATGAAAAAGTATGAGCACCGACATTTAGCAATGAGTGTGTGAACATGAATGTAGTGTCGGTGGGAAATACGTACTCCCCCAAGCTTAGGCTTTTGGCCTAAGTTGGTCTATGGCCACGACTGGCCTGGCGGATATCCATAATAATAGTTGTTGGGGTCGTACTGTGACGAGGAAGAAGAAGGCTCAGATTGCCACTCTCTGACAATCATATCCGGATCCCACTCGTAATTAGACTATCGTGAAGGATCCAATTGTGGTTCCGGCTCTGGCTCCTCGGCTGGTGCAGGGTTCCGGTAGGCGTGGATAGCCGTCAACGGAACAAGGTACGTGCCTACAGTCAAATCAAACAAAGAAGGAGTAGGCAAGGTAATAGTATCAAGATGATGTTTATTAAAGAACAATTGATATTTAAGCTCTCCTTCCCTATTCTTAACAATAAAATCATGTGCCACCATACTTTTATAATCTAGATAAACACGGGGCAACACTTTTTCTTCCTTCTCATCATGCCTAATAGGTATGTTAAAATGTGCAGCTAGGCGTGTAGCATAGATGCCTCCAAAGATGGGGCCCTTGGTACGGTTCAGACTTAACCGTTTGGCAATAATGCTGCCCATACTAAAAGAGTTATCACCGTATAAACCGTGGTGCAAAATAATAATATCAGGGATACTCAGGTTTCCATAGTTTTCGCGACCAATTAAGCAACGACTAGCAAATAATGCAAAGTAGCGTAAAACAAGAAAATATATGCTAGTGATTCGTGCACCCGAAACCTTCCTTGTTTACCCTACAGTGATAGTGTCAATAAATCCCTCCACATCATCACGATGTGGTTCTTCTGTCTTGCCCCCAAAAGGGACTAAACAAATCCGACAGAAATCATAAAGTGACATCTCCTTATGCTCATCATATAAATGAAATTCCATCGTAGGTGGTGAGTTCCTAGAATGAAAATGAAAGTTTTGCACAAAGGTATTTGTGAGCAAGAGATACTGATCGCATTGGTTGTGGAGGAAAGCAGTAAGGCCTGCAGTCTGAGCCAATTCATGAAAATCTTCATAAATCCCGACTGCTCTTAAGAAATCCTCGGAAGGCCCTTCACACGCCCGAACCTCCGCGGTGCGAGGCAAATTATACTTAGGCTTCGGTGCCTTCTCCTTCGAGCTTTGGCTCGATGAGCCCCTCAAAAGTCTCCTCATCATTTTCTGAAAAATTCTGAAATTTTTAGTAACTTCAAAATAAAAGTAAACCAAACTCAATAATATTGATAGTAACTACTCCTACAAGTGCCTAGGGCCTATATCATGCATCAAAACTACTTTTGACCATATAAATTTGACATACAAGCTCAAGAACAGGGTCACCTAAGCAGCCAAAATTTGCAATGAATAAATCACTAGAACAAAAACTAATTGGACCAATGGAGGAGTCACATACCAAGGAACAATCTCCCCAAGTAGTTTTGTGATAGGCGCTTTGAGCAAGGAGATCGAAAATGACAGCAAAACGAGCTTGGACTCGGGTTTGAGCTGGTTATTCGTGTTTGGGGGAGGAAGATGAAGTGTGTGAGTGCAGGAATAAGTGGAGGAGGGCCACCGTGGGCCCAGGAGGCAGGGGCGCGCCCTCCACCCTCGTGGGCAGGTGGTTGACCCCCCTGGTGTGTTCTCAGTTCCATAAATCCTCAAATATTCTAGAAAAAATCATATTTAATTTTCAGGGCATTTGGAGAACTTTTATTTTCGAGGTATTTTTATATTGCACGGATAATCAGATAACAGACAAAAATATATTTATGTATATTTTATTTAATATAAATAACAGAAAGTAAAAGTGGGGTACAGAAGGTTGTGCCTTCTAGTTTCATCCATCTCATGATCATCAAAAGGAATCCACTAACAAGGTTGATCAAGTCTTGTTAATGAACTCATTCCGAATAACATGGAACCTGAGAAATTTTGAATAACACTATGTTACCTCAACGGGGATATGCATATCCCCAATAATAAGAATATCATATTTCTTCTTGACATTAGGAAGAGGAAATTCAAAGCCTCCAAATATAATCGATGGAATTTTTCCAATAGAGTTGATACTATGAACTTGAGGTTGTTTCCCCGGAAAGTGTACCGTATGCTCATTACCATTAACATGAAAAGTGACATTGCCTTTAGTGCAATCAATAACAGCCCCTGCAGTATTCAAAAAGGGTCTTCCAAGAATAATAGACATACTATCGTCCTCTGGAATATCAAGAATAACAAAGTCCGTTAAAATAGTAACGTTTGCAACTACAACATGCACATCCTCACAAATACCGACAGGTATAGCAGTTGATTTATCAGCCATTTGCAAAGATATTTCAGTAGGTGTCAACTTATTCAAATCAAGTCTAAGATATAAAGAGAGAGGCATAACACTAACACCGGCTCCAAGATCACATAAAGCAGTTTTAACATAGTTTCTTTTAATGGAGCATGGTATAGTGGGTACTCCTGGATCTCCAAGTTTCTTTGGTATTCCACCCTTAAAAGTATAATTAGCAAGCATGGTGGAAATTTCAGCTTCTGGTATCTTTCTCTTATTTGTAATAATATCTTTCATATACTTAGCATAAGGATTGGTTTTGAGCATATCAGTTAATCGCATACGTAAAAAGATAGGTCTAATCATTTCAGCAAAGCGCTCAAAATCCTTGTCATCCTTTTTCTTGGATGGTTTAGGAGGAAAGGGCATGGGTTTCTGAACCCATGGCTCTCTTTCTTTATCGTGTTTCCTAGCAACAAAATCTTTCTTATCATAATGTTGATTCTTTGATTATGGGTTATCAAGATCAACAGCAGCTTCAATTTCTATATCATTATCATTACTAGGTTGAGCATCATCATGAACATTATCATTAACATTATCACTAGTTTCAGGTTCGTTACCAGATTGTGTTTCAGCGTCAGAAATAGAAATATCATTTGGATTCTCAGGTGTTTCAACAATAGGATCACTAGAAGCATGCAAAGTCCTATCATTTCTCTTTTTCTTCTTTTTAGAAGAGCTAGGTGCATCTATATTATTTCTCTGAGAATCTTGCTCAATTCTTTTAGGATGGCCTTCAGGATACAAAGGTTCCTGAGTCATTCTACCAGTTCTAGTAGCCACTCTAACAACATTATCATTAACTTTACTATTCAATTCATTGAGCAAATCATTTTGAGATTTAAGTACTTGTTCTACTTGAGTGGTAACCATAGAAGCATGTTTACTAATAAGTTTAAGTTCACCTTTAACATTAGCCATATAATCACCCAAGTGTCCAAGCATATTTGAATTGTATTTCAATTGTCTACCAAAATAAGCATTAAAATCTTCTTGCTTAGCCATAAATTTATCAAACTCATCTAAGCATGGGCTAGCAATTTTAGTAAATGGGATTACAGCTTTATCATATCTATAGAGAGAATTTACCTTTACTACCTGTGTCGGGTTATCATGTTGGGGAACGTAGCAGAAATTCAAAATTTTCTATGCATCACCAAGATCAATCTATGGAGTCATCTAGCAACGAGGGAGGAGTGGATCTACATACCCTTGTAGATCGCGCGCGGAAGCGTTCAAGAGAACGGGGTTGATGGAGTCGTACTCGTCGTGATCCAAATCAGCGATGATCCTAGCGCCGAATGGACGGCACCTCCGCGTTCAACACACGTACGGAGCAGCGACGTCTCCTCCTTCTTGATCCAGCAAGGGGAAGGAGAGGTTGATGGAGATCCAACAGCACGACGGCATGGTGGTGGAAGTAGCGGGATTCCAACAGGGCTTCGCCAAGCGCTGCGGGAGGAGGGAGATGTGTCATGGGAGGGAGAGGGAGGCGCCAGGGCTTAGGTGTGGCTGCCCTCCCTTTCCCCCACTATATATATAGGGCCAAGGGATAGGAGGGGGGCGCAACCTTGGCCCTTCCTCCAAGGAAGGGTGTGGCCAGGGAGGAGTCCCTCCTCCCCAAGGCACCTAGGAGGTGCCTTCCCCTTTTAGGACTCTTCCTTTCCCTTATCTCTTGGCGCATGGGCCTCTTGGGGCTGGTTCCCATGGCCCATATAGGCCAAGGCGCACACGCCTACAGCCCATGTGGCCCCCCGGGGCAGGTGGACCCCCTTGGTGGACCCCCGGACCCCTTTCGGCACTCCCGGTACAATACCGATAATGCGTGAAACTTTTCCGGCGACCAAAACAAGACTTCCCATATATAAATCTTTACCTCCGGACCATTCCGGGACTCCTCGTGACATCTGGGATCTCATCCGGGACTCCGAACAACTTTCGGGTTACCGCATACTAATATCTCTATAACCCTAGCGTCACCGAACCTTAAGTGTGTAGACCCTACGGGTTCGGGAGACATGCAGACATGACCGAGATGACTCTCCGGTCAATAACCAACAGAGGGATCTGGGTACCCATGTTGGCTCCCACATGTTCCACGATGATCTCATCGGATGAACCACGATGTCAAGGACTTAATCAATCCCGTATACAATTCCCTTTGTCTATCGGTACGACACTTGCCCGAGATTCAATCGTCGGTATCCCGATACCTTGTTCAATCTCGTTACCGGCAAGTCTCTTTACTCGTTCTGTAACACATCATCCCGTGATAAACTCCTTGATAACATTGTGCACATTATGATGATGTCCTACCGAGTGGGCCCAGAGATACCTCTCCGTTTACACGGAGTGACAAATCCCAGTCTCGATTCGTGCCAACCCAACAGACAATTTCGGAGATACCTGTAGTGTACCTTTATAGCCACCCAGTTATGTTGTGACGTTTGGCACACCCAAAGCACTCCTACGGTATCCGGGAGTTGCACAATCTCATGGTCTAAGGAAATGATATTTGACATTAGAAAAGCTTTAGCATACGAACTACATGATCTTGTGCTAGGCTTAGGATTGGGTCTTGTCCATCACATCATTTTTCTAATGATGTGATCCCGTTATCAATGACATCCAATGTCCATGGTCAGGAAACCGTAACCATCTATTGATCAACGAGCTAGTCAACTAGAGGCTTACTAGGGACATGGTGTTGTCTATGTATCCACACATGTATCTGAGTTTCCTATCAATACAATTCTAGCATGGATAATAAACGATTATCATGAACAAGGAAATATAATAATAACCAATTTATTATTGCCTCTAGGGCATATTTCCAATAGTCTCCCACTTGCACTAGAGTCAATAATCCAGTTCACATCGCTATGTGACTAACACTCAAGGTCACATCCCCATGTGACTAACACCCAAAGAGTTTACTAGAGTCAATAATCTATTTCACATTACCATGTGATTAACACTCGATGAGTTCTGGGTTTGATCATGTTATGCTTGTGAGAGATGTTATAGTCAACGGGTCTGAATCTTTCAGATCCGTATGTACTTCACAAATTTCTTATGTCATCTTGTAGATGCAACTACTACGCTACATTTGGAGCTATTCCAAATAACTGTTCTACTATACGAATCCAGTTTACTACTCAGAATAATCTGGATTAGTGTCAAAGTTTGCATTGGCGTAACCCTTTACGACGAACTCTTTTACCACCTCCATAATCGAGAAAATTCCTTAGTCCACTAGTTACTAAGGATAACTTTGACCGCTGTCCTGTGATCCATTCTTAGATCACTCTTGTACCCCTTGACTGACTCATGGCAAGGCACATTTCAGGTGCGGTACACAGCATAGCATACTGTAGAGCCTATGTCTTAAGCATAGGGGACGACCTTCGTCCTTTCTCTCTATTTTGCCGTGGTCGAGCTTTAAGTCTTAACTTCATACCTTACAACTCAGGCAAGAACTCCTTCTTTGTCTGGTCCATCTTGAACACCTTCAAAATCATGTCAAGGTATGTGCTCATTTGAAAGTACCATTAAGAATTTTGATCTATCCTTATAGATCTTGACGCTCAATGTTCAAGTAGCTTAATCCAGGCTTTCCATTGAAAAATACTTTCCAAATAACCCTATATGCTTTCCAAAAATTCTACGTCATTTCTGATCAACAATATGTCAACATATATTTATCAGAAATTCTATAGTGCTCCCACTCACTTCTTTGGAAATACAAGTTTCTCATAAACTTTGTATACACCCAAAACTTTGATCATCTTATCAAAGCATACATTCCAACTCCGAGATGCTTACTCCAGTCCTTAGAAGGATTGCTGGAGCTTTGCATACTTATTAGCATCTTTCAGGATTAACAAAACCTTCCGGTTGTATCACATACAACCTTTTCTCAAAAATCGTCAAGGAAACAATGGTTTTTGGCATCCTATCTGCAAGATTTCACAAATAATGCAGTAATTGCTAATATAATTCCAACAGACTCTTAGCATCGCTACGAGTGAGAAAGTCTCATCGCAGTCAACTCCTTGAACTTGTCGGAAAACATCTTAACGACAAGTCAAGCTTTCTTAATGGTGATACCTACCATCATTGTCCGTCTTCCTTTTAAAATCCATATGTACCTAACAGCCTTACGACCATCAAGTAGTTCTCCCAAAGTCTACACTTTGTTTTCATATATGGATCCTCTCTCGGATTATATGGCCTCGAGCCATTTTGGAATCCAGGCCCACCATCGCTTCTCCATAGCTCGTAGCTTCATTGTTGTCTAGCAACATGACTTCCAAGACAGGATTACGTACCACTCTGAAGTAGTACACATCCTTGTCATCCCACGAGGTTTGGTAGTGACTTGATCTGAAGTTTCATGATCACTATCATAAGCTTCCACTTCAATTGGTGTAGGTGCCACAGGAACAACTTCTGTGCCCTGCCACACACTAGTTGAAGAGACGGTTCAATAACCTCATCAAGTCTCCACCATCCTCCCACTCAATTCTTTCGAGAGAAACTTTTCCTCGAGAAAGGACCCGATTCTAGAAACAATCCCTTATTGCTTTCGGATCTGAGACATGAGGTATACCCAACTGTTTTGGGTGTCCTATGAAGATGCATTTATCCGCTTTGGGTTCGAGCTTATCAGCCTGAAACTTTTTCACATAAGCGTCGCAGCCCCAAACTTCTAAGAAATGACAGCTTAGGTTTCTCTAAACCATAGTTCATATGGTGTCATCTCATCGGAATTTCGTGGTGCCCTATTTAAAGTGAATGTGGTTGTCTTTAATGCCTAACCCATAAACTATCGTGGTAATTCAATAAGAAACATCATGGTATGCATCATATCCAATAGGGTGCAGTTATGATGTTCGGACACACCATCACATTATGGTGTTCCAGGCTGTATTAGTTGTGAAACAATTTCCACAATGTCTTAATTCTGTGCCAAACTCGTAATTCAGATATTCATCTCTATGACCATATCATAGATATTTTATCCTCTTGTCACGACGATCTTTCAACTTCACCCTGAAATTACTTGAACCTTTCAATAATTCAGACTCGTGATTCATCAAGTAAATATACTCAACATCTACTCAAATCATCTGTGAAGTAAGAACATAATGATATCCACTACATGCCTCAGCACTCATTGGATTGCACACATCAAAATGTATTACTTCCAACAAGTTGCTTTCTAGTTCCATTTTACTGAAAACGAGGCTTTCAGTCATCTTGCCCATGTGGTATGATTTGCATGTCTCAAGTGATTCAAAATCAAGTGAGTCCAA
Source organism: Triticum dicoccoides (assembly GCF_002162155.2). Classification (NCBI taxonomy): domain Eukaryota; kingdom Viridiplantae; phylum Streptophyta; class Magnoliopsida; order Poales; family Poaceae; genus Triticum; species Triticum dicoccoides. Next base: position 40,695,203 of record NC_041390.1, on the reverse strand, counting down.
ACGGTCCATTTGCATGGAGTTTCTTCATGCATATACACCAATAGACATGGTTCGCATGTCTCAAACCTTTCAAAACAAGTGAGCCCAAAGATCCATCAACATGGAGCTTCTTCATGCGTTTTATACCGATATGACTTACGTGGCAGTGCCACAAGTAGGTGGTACTATCATTACTATCTTTTGGCATGAACATGTGTATCACTACGATCGAGATTCAATAAACCATTCATTTCAGGTGTAAGACCATTGAAGGTATTATTCAAATAAATAGAGTAACCATTATTCTCTTTAAATGAATAACCGTATTGCGATAGACATAATCCAATCATGTCTATGCTCAACGCAAACACCAATCTCGATGGTAGAGGGAGCGTACGATATTTGATCAACCTTGGAAATACTTCCAACACATATCGTCATCTCACCTTTAGCCAGTCTCCGTTTATTCCGTAGCTTTTATTTCGAGTTACTAACACTTAGCAACCGAACCGGTATCTAATACCCTGGTGCTACTAGGAGTACTAGTAAAGTACACATTAACATAATACATCCAATATACTTCTATCTACCTTGCCAGCCTTCTTATCTACCAAGTATCTAGGGTAATTCTGCTCCAGTGGCTGTTCCCTTTATTACAGAAGCACTTAGTCTCGGGTTTGGGTTCAACCTTGGGTTTCTTCACTAGAGCAGCAGCTGATTTTCCGTTTCATGAAGCATCCCTTTTTGCCCTTGCCCTTCTTGAAACTAGTGGTTTCACCAACCATCAACAATTGATGCTCCTTCTTGATCTCTACTTTTGTGGTGTCAAACATCGCGAATATCTCAAGGATCATCATATATGTCCCTGATATATTATAGTTCATCACGAAGCTCAAGCAGCTTGGTGGTAATGACTTCGGAGAACCATCACTATTTCATCTGGAAGATCAACTCCCACTCGATTCAAGCGATTGTTGTACTCAGACAATCTGAGCACAAGTTCAACAATTGAGCTTTTCTCCCTTAGTTTCCAGGCTAAGAAAATTGCCGGAGGTCTTATACCTCTTGACGTGGGCACGAGCCTGAAATCCTAATTTCAGCCCTCGAAACATCTCATATGTTTCGCGACGTTTCAAAACGTCTTCGGTGCCTCAACTCTAAGCCGTTTAACTGAACTATCACGTAGTTATCAAAATGTGTATGTCAGATGTTCGCAACATCCATAGACAACGTTCGAGGTTCAGCACACTGAGCGGTGCATTAAGGACATAAGCCTTCTATGAAGCAATGAGGACAAACCTCAGTTTACGGACCTAGTCCGCATAATTACTACTATCAACTTTCAACTAAATTTTCTCTAGGAACATATCTAAACAATAGAACTGAAGCGCGAGCTACGACATAATTTGCGAAGACCTTTTGACTATGTTCAGGATAATTAAGTTCATCTTATGAACTCCCACTCAGATAGACATCCCTCTAGTCATCTAAGTGATTACATGATCCGAGTCAACTAGGCCGTGTCCGATCATCACGTGAGACGGACTAGTCAACATCGGTGAACATCTTCATGTTGATCGTATCTTCTATACGACTCATGCTCGACCTTTCGGTCTCTTGTGTTCCGAGGCCATGTCTGTACATGCTAGGCTCGTCAAGTTAACCTAAGTGTTTCGCATGTGTTCCGAGGCCATGTCTGTACATGCTAGGCTCGTCAACACCCGTTGTATTTGAACGTAAGAATCTATCACACCCGATCATCACGTGGTGCTTCGAAACGACGAACTTTCGCAACGGTGCACAGTTAGGGGGAACACCTTCTTGAAATTTTAGTGAGGTATCATCTTATTTACTACCGTCGTTCTAAGCAAATAAGATGTATAAACATGATAAACATCACATGCAATCAAATAGTGACATGATATGGCCAATATCATATTGCTCCTTTTGATCTTCATCTTCGGGGATCCATGATCATCATCGTCACCGGCATGACACCATGATCTCCATCATCATGATCTCCATCATCGCATCTCCATGAAGTTGCCTCGCCAACTATTACTTCTACTACTATAGCTAACGGTTAGCAATAAAGTAAAGTAATTACATGACGTTTATGTTGACACGCAGGTCATAAATAAATTAAGACAACTCCTATGGCTCCTGCCGGTTGTCATACTCATCGACATGCAAGTCATGATTCCTATTACAAGAACATGATCAATCTCATACATCACATATATCATTCATCACATCCTTTTGGCCATATCACATCACATAGCATACCCTGCAAAAACAAGTTAGACGTCCTCTAATTGTTGTTTGCATGTTTTACGTGGCTGCTATGGGTTTCTAGCAAGAACGTTTCTTACCTACGCAAAAACCACAACGTGATATGCCAATTGCTATTTACCCTTCATAAGGACCCTTTTCATCGAATCCGATCTGACTAAAGTGGGAGAGACAGACACCCGCTAGCCACCTTATGCAACTAGTGCATGTCAGTCGGTGGAACCAGTCTCATGTAAGAGTACTTGTAAGGTCGGTCCGTGCCGCTTCATCCCACAATGCCACCGAATCAAGATTGGACTAGTAACGGTAAGCATATTGAACAAAATCAACGCCCACAACTACTTTGTGTTCTACTCGTGCATAGAAACTACGCATAGACCTAGCTCATGATGCCACTGTTGGGGAACGTAGCAGAAATTCAAAATTTTCTACGCATCACCAAGATCAATCTATGGAGTCATCTAGCAATGAGGGAGGAGTGGATCTACATACCCTTGTAGATCGCGCGGAAGCGTTCAAGAGAACGGGGTTGATGGAGTCGTACTCGTCGTGATCCAAATCACCGATGATCCTAGCGCTGAACGGACGACACCTCCGCGTTCAACACACGTACGGAGCAGCGACGTCTCCTCCTTCTTGATCCAGCAAGGGGGAAGGAGAGGTTGACGGAGATCCAGCAGCACGACGGCATGGTGGTGGAAGTAGCGGGATTCCAATAGGGCTTCGCCAAGCGCTGCGGGAGGAGGGAGATGTGTCATGGGAGGGAGAGGGAGGCGCCAGGGCTTAGGTGTGGCTGCCCTCCCTTTCCCCCACTATATATATAGGGCCAAGGGAGAGGGGGGGGTGCAGCCTTGGCCCTTCCTCCAAGGAAGGGTGCGGCCAGGGAGGAGTCCCTCCTCCCCAAGGCACCTAGGAGGTGCCTTCCCCTTTTAGGACTCTTCCTTTCCCTTATCTCTTGGCGCATGGGCCTCTTGGGGCTGGTTCCCTTGGCCCATATAGGCCAAGGCACACACCCCTACAGCCCATGTGGCCCCCCGTGGCAGGTGGACCCCCTTGATGGACCCCCGGACCCCTTTCGGCACTCCCGGTACAATACCGATAATGCGTGAAACTTTTCCGGCGACCAAAACAAGACTTCCCATATATAAATCTTTACCTATGGACCATTCTGGAACTCCTCGTGACGTCCGGGATCTCATCCGGGACTCCGAACAACTTTTGGGTTACCGCATACTAATATCTCTATAACCCTAGCGTCACTGAACCTTAAGTGTGTAGACCCTACGGGTTCGGGAGACATGCAGACATGACCGAGATGACTCTCCGGTCAATAACCAATAGCGGGATCTGGATACCCATATTGGCTCCCACATGTTCCACGATGATCTCATCGGATGAACCATGATGTCAAGGACTTAATCAATCCCGTATACAATTCCCTTTGTCTATCGGTACGACACTTGCCCGAGATTCGATCATCGGTATCCCGATACCTTGTTCAATCTCGTTACCGGCAAGTCTCTTTACACGTTCCGTAACACATCATCCCGTGATAAACTCCTTGATCACATTGTGCACATTATGATGATGTCCTACCGAGTGGGCCCAGAGATACCTCTCCGTTTACACGGAGTGACAAATCCCAGTCTCGATTCGTGCCAACCCAACAGACAATTTCGGAGATACCTGTAGTGTACCTTTATAGCCACCCAGTTACGTTGTGACGTTTGGCACACCCAAAGCACTCCTACGGTATCCGGGAGTTGCACAATCTCATGGTCTAAGGAAATGATACTTGACATTAGAAAAGCTTTAGCATACGAACTACATGATCTTGTGCTAGGCTTAGGATTGGGTCTTGTCCATCACATCATTCTTCTAATGATGTGATCCCGTTATCAATGACATCCAATGTCCATGGTCAGGAAACCGTAACCATCTATTGATCAACGAGCTAGTCAACTAGAGGCTTACTAGGGACATGGTGTTGTCTATGTATCCACACATGTATCTGAGTTTCCTATCAATACAATTCTAGCATGGATAATAAACGATTATCATGAACAAGGAAATATAATAATAACCAATTTATTATTGCCTCTAGGGCATATTTCCAACATATCAAGACCATGAGTTTCTTCAATAGGTAAAGGATTAAGATTATATGTTTCTTCAACAGGTGGTAAATTAAGACCATGTATTTCTTCAATAGGAGGTAAGTTCTTAACATCTTCAGCTTTAATACCCTTTTCTTTCATAGATTTCTTTGCCTCTTGCATATCTACACGACTGAGAAATAGAATACCCCTCTTCTTCGGAGTTGGTTTAGGAATAGGCTCAGGAATTGGCTCTGGAGGTGTCCAATTATTTTCATTTGTCAACATATTATTCAATAGAATTTCAGCTTCATCCGGTGTTCTTTCCCTGAAAACAGAACCAGCACAACTATCCAGGTAATCTCTGGAGGCATCAGTTAGTCCATTATAAAAGATATCAAGTATTTCATTTTTCTTAAGAGGACGATCAGGCAAAGCATTAAGTAATTGGAGAAGCCTCCCCCAAGCTTGTGGGAGACTCTCTGCTTCAATTTGCACAAAATTATATATATCCCTTAAAGCAGCTTGTTTCTTATGAGCAGGGAAATATTTAGCAGAGAAGTAATAAATCATATCGTGGGGATTACGCACACAACCAGGATCAAGAGAATTAAACCATATCTTAGCATCACCATTTAATGAGAACGGAAATATTTTAAGAATGTAAAAGTAGCGAGTTCTCTCATCTTTAGTGAATAGGGTGGCTATATCATTCAATTTAGTAAGATGTGCCACAACAATTTCAGATTCATAATCATGAAAAGGATTAGATTCAACCAAAGTAATTATATCAGGATCAACAGAGAATTCATATTCCTTATCAGTAACAAAGATAGGTGAAGTAGCAAAAGCAGGGTCAGGTTTCATTCTATCATATAGGGATTGCTTACTCCATTTAGCTAATAATCTTTTAAGTTCAGTTCTATTTCTGCAAGCTAAAATGGCTAAAGAAGCATCTTGATCAAATACATAACCCTTAGGAATAGCAAGTGGTTCTTCATCATTAGTATCATCAGATTCAATATTTTCAATTTCTCTAGCCCTAGCAAGTTGTTCATCAAGAAAATCACTAAGTGGCATAGTAGTATCAGGCATAGAGGTAGTTTCACCATAAGTATCATGCATAGCAGAAGTGGCATCATCAATAACATGCTACATATCAGAACGAATAGCAGAAGCAGGTGTAGGTGTCTCAAACTTACTCATAACATAAGGTGAATCAAGTGCAGAGCTAGATGGCAGTTCCTTACCTCCCCTCGTAGTTCAGGGATAGATCTTGGTTTTTGGATCTCTCAAGTTCTTCATAATGATAAGCAGATATATTTCCCAAGTGACTCAAAGAATAGAGATATGTTCCCCGGCAACGGCGCCAGAAAATGGTCTTGATAACACACAAGTATAGGGGATCGCAACAGTTTTCGAGGGTAGAGTATTCAACCCAAATTTATTGATTCGACACAAGGGGAGCCAAAGAATATTCTCAAGTATTAGCAGCTGAGTTGTCAATTCAACCACACCTGGAAACTTAATATCTGCAGCAAAGTGTTTAGTAGCAAAGTAATATGATAGTAGTGATAACGGTAGCAAAAGGTAACAGTAGTAAAAGCAATGTTTTTGGTATTTTGTAGTGATGATAGCAATAGAAACGGAAAAGTAAATAAGAGAAGCACAATATATGGAAAGCTCGTAGGCAATGGATCGGTGATGGAGAATTATGTCGGATGCGGTTCATCATGTAACAGTCATAACCTAGGGTGACACAGAACTAGCTCCAGTTCATTGATAGAATGTAGGCATGTATTCCGAATATAGTCATACGTGCTTATGGAAAAGAACTTGCATGACATCTTTTGTCCTACCCTCCCGTGGCAGCGGGGTCCTTACGGAAACTAAGGGATATTAAGGCCTCCTTTTTAATAGAGAACCGGAACAAAGCATTAACACATGGTGAATACATGAACTCCTCAAACTGTGGTCATCACCGGTAAGTATCCCGATTATTGTCACTTCAGGGTTAACGGATCATAACACATAATAGGTGACTATAGACTTGCAAGATAGGATCAAGAACACTCATATATTGATGAAAACATAATAGGTTCAGATCTGAAATCATGGCACTCGGGCTCTAGTGACAAGCATTAAGCATAGCAAAATCATAGCAACATCAATCTCAGAACATAGTGGACACTAGGGATCAAACCCTAACAAAACTAACTCGATTACATGATAGATCCCATCCAACCCATCACCGTCCAGCAAGCCTACGATGGAATTACTCACGCACGGCGGTGAGCATCATGACATTGGTGATGGAGGATGGTTGGTGATGATGATGGCGACGGATTCCCCTCTTCGGAGCCCCGAACGGACTCCAGATCAGCCCTCCCAGGAGGTTTTAGGGCTTGGCGGCGGCTCCATATCGTAAAACGCGATGATTTCTTCTCTCTGATTTTTTTCACCCCGAAACTCAATATATGGAGGTCGAGTTGGAGTCGGAGAGGCAACAGGGGGGCCACGAGGTAGGGGCGCGCCCCCACCCTCGTGGAGAGACGGTGGGCCCCCTGGCCTTCATCTTTGGCAGTTATTTTTCTTATTTTCTGAAAAGTGTCTCCGTGAAGTTTCAAGTCATTCTGAGAACGTTTGATCCTGCACATAAATAACACCATGGTAGTTCTGCTGAAAACATTGTCAGTCCGGGTTAGTTCCATTCAAATCATGCATGTTAGAGTCCAAAACAAGGGCAAAAGTGTTTGGAAAAGTAGATACGTTGGAGACGTATCAATGATCAGCACACCAACTCTGCTCTGCCCGTCGAGGCGTAGCGTGATGCCCCCGCCAGTTGCCTTTACCCTACTCGTTTTAGATGCAATTTTGGTCCTTGTTCCATGGTTGCCCGATCCTGTACTATCTTAGCATTGCGTTGTATCTTTTGCTACCGTTAAGCTGTTGTACTACTATCTTAAACCTCCGGTGTACGATCCGTCCTCATGAGTAATGCTACCTTCTCTATCTGCTCATGGAATGTACGTGGTCTAGGCGACGATGCCAAATGCTCTGACGTTCTGTCTGAACTAATCTCGATCAATCCTCACATTGCCTTATTACAAGAGTCAAAACTCGGTACCTTCACTAACCCAAAGCTAAGATCCTTCCTGCCTAGGCAGCTTGACCAAGTTTTCTCCTTACCAACCGTAGGTATGGTGGGTGGCACCATCTTTGCCGTTAACACTCCCTCCTTCCAAGTGATCTCCTTCAACCACCTCACTTTCTCTTCAACCTTGATCTTGCGATCAACGGCAACAGACCGCAACATAGCCATCACCAATATGTATGCCCCCTCCTCCCGCGCACTGAAGCAATCCTTCGTCAATGAGTTACTAGCTTTCGCCCAACCAGACGACTCACCCTAGCTACTTGTGGGAGACTTTAACCTCCTCCGTTTCCCCTCTGACAAAAACAATGACGCATTTAGACAGTCTGAGGCCAATGCGTTTAACCAAACTATCAATGACCTAGCCCTCATCGAACTACCGATTCTAGATCACCAATTCACATGGTCCAACAATAGAGCAACACACACCCTAGAACGGATCGACCGCGCCTTTTTTTAACTTGGCATGGGTTGAAGCCTTCCCCAACTCTTCCCTCTCATCCCTCATGTGTTTCAAGTCCGACCACGTCCCCTCCTCATTCACGTCACCACAACAATCCCGCGGTCCAACTTTTTTAAATTTGAACCTGGTTGGGCCAATTTCTAGCCCTGCAGAGATATAATCCGCTCTGTTTGGCTTCCTCACGGCCCACCACATCGTCCAACTCTGCCGCCACCCTCGCCGCCCTGCTCAAACAAACTCGGGCCAGTCTAAAAAAATGGGCACGCTCACGCATTACTGCCCCCTCCGCGAAGCTTGTTGCAAAGCTGCTATCGTTGCCCTCGGTCATGTTGAGGAATCCAGGTCTCTCTCCCCACCCGAACTCCTCACCCGCAAGATCATCGTCTCCCTCCTAAAATGCACTATCCAAGAAAAAATGTCTTACTGGAAATGGCGTGCTAAAGTTTCTCGAGCAATCCACGGCGGTGAGAACTCAAAATTCTTCTACATGTCTTCCTCACAACGGCTTAGAAGGAACAAAATCTTCTCTCTCACACGCGACGGCTCAGTTTTCACCTCTCATCAACACACAGTAGAAATCCTGCGGGATTTTTTCGTCTCGCTCATCGGTTGTCCTGCCATGATGACCTGGCCTTTTAATCTCACTACGATATATCCTCACCCCGTGGCTGGCCTCCACGCCCTTGACGTGCAGTTTTCCGAAGAGGAGATCAAGATGGCCTTCTTCCAAATGAACCCCCAAGCTAGCCCTGGGCCTGATGGGTTCGGCCCCTCCTTCTATAGATCCTTCTGGTCCTCTATCAAGCATGCAAGTCTACCCTTATTCGCATAATTTCACCAAGGTGTGGCAGTCACGGAGCGCCTAAACCATGCACACATCGCCCTCCTCCCAAAAAATGCCTCCCCAACGTCACCCGACGCCTTCATACCAATATCCCTACAAAACTGCCCAGTTAAAGCTATTGCTAAAGTCCTCACTTCGCGCCTTAAACCTCTCATTCCTAGTTTAGTTCATGGTAATCAGACTGGGTTCATCACCGACAGGAATATTGCCGAAAACTACGTCTATGCAGCCGACCTCATCAGCACTTGCCACTCTCGCAAACTATTGGGGAATGCATTAATTTCAAAAAAATCCTACGCACACCCAAGATCCATCTAGGTGATGCATAGCAACGAGAGGAGAGAGTGTTGTCCACATACCCTCGTAGACCGTAAGCGGAAGCATTATGACAACGCGGTTGATGTAGTCGTACGTCTTCACGATCCGACCGATCCTAGCACCGAAGGTACGTCACCTCCGCGATCTGCACACGTTCAGCTCGGTGACGTCCCACGAACTCTAGATCCAGCTAAGGTCGAGGGAGAGTTTCGTCAGCACGACGGCGTCATGACGATGATGATGAAGTTACCGACGTAGGGCTTCACCTAAGCTCTAAGACGATATGACCAAGGTGGAAATCTGTGGAGGGGGGCACCGCACACAGCTAAACAATCAACTTGTGTGTTCTAGGGTGCCCACCTCCCCATGTATATAAAGGAGGGAGGGGGAGGCCAGCCGACCCTCCTTGGCGCGCCCCCAAGAGGGTTATCCTACTAGGACTCCAAGTCCTAGTAGGTTTCCACCAAAAGGGAAAGAGGGGGAAGGAAGGAGAGGGAGAGGGGAAATGAAAAGGGGGGGGGGAGCCGCCCCGCCTTCCTAGTCCAATTCGGACTCAAGGGGGAGGGGGCACGCGGCCTGCCCTGGCCGCCCCTCTCTCTCTCTCCACTAAGGCCCATCCAGGCCCATTAGTTCCCCCGGGGTTTCCGATAACCCTCTAGCACTCCAGTTTTATTCGAAACTTCTCCAGAACACTTCCGGTGTCCGAACATATCCGTACAATATATCAATCTTTATGTCTCAACCATTTTGAGACTCCTCGTCATGTCCGTGATCACATCCGGGACTCCGAACTACCTTTGGTACATCAAAACACATAAACTCATAATACCGATCGTCATCGAATGTTAAGCGTGCGGACCCTACGGGTTCGAGAACTATGTATACATGACCGAGACACACTTCCGGTCAATAACCAATAGCGGAACCTGGATGCTCATATTGGTTCCTACATATTCTAGGAAGATCTTTATCGGTCAAACCGCGTAACAACATACGTTGTTCCCTTTGTCATCGGTATGTTACTTGCCCGAGATTCGATCGTCGGTATCTCAATACCTAGTTCAATCTCGTTACCGACAAGTCTCTTTAATTGTTCCGTAATGCAACATCCCGTAACTAAATCATAGTCACATTGCTTGCAGGGCTTATAGTGATGTGCTTTACCGAGAGGGCCCAGAGATACCTCTCCGATACATGGAGTGACAAATCCTAATATCGATCTATGCCAACTCCACAAACACCATCGGAGACACCTGTAGAGCATCTTTATAGTCACCCAGTTACATTGTGACATTTGATAGCACACTAAGTGTTCCTCCGGTATACGGGAGTTGCATAATCTCATAGTAATAGGAACATGTATAAGTTATGGAGAAAGCAATAGCAATAAACTAAACGATCATAATGCTAAGCTAATGGATGGGTCAAGTTAATCACATCATTCTCTAATGATGTGATCCCGTTCATCAAATGACAACTCTTTGTCCATGGCTTGGAAACTTAACCATCTTTGATTAACGAGCTAGTCAAGTAGAGGCATACTAGTGACACTCATTTTGTCTATGTATTCACACATGCACTAAGTTTCCGGTTAATACAATTCTAGCATGAATAATAAACATTTATCATGATATAAGGAAATATAAATAACAACTTTATTATTGCCTCTAGGGCTTATTTCCTTCAGTCTCCCACTTGCACTAGAGTCAATAATCTAGATTACATAGTAATGATTCTAACACCCATGGAGTATTGGTGCTGATCATGTTTTGCTCGTGAGAGAGGCATAGTCAACGGGTCTGCAACATTCAGATCCGTATGTATCTTGCAAATCTCTATGTCTCCCTCCTTAACTTGATCGCGGATGGAATTGAAGCGTCTTTTGTTGTGCTTGGTTCTCTTGTGAAATCTAGATTCCTTAGCCAAGGCAATTGCACCAGTGTTGTCTGAAAAGATTTTCATTGGACCCGATGCACTAGGTATGACACCTAGATCGGATATGAACTCCTTCATCCAGACTCCTTCATTTGCAGCTTCCGAAGCAGCTATGTACTCTGCTTCACACGTAGATCCCACCACGACGCTCTACTTGGAACTACACCAACTGACAGCTCCACCGTTCAATGAAAATACGTATCCAGTTTGTGACTTAGAGTCATCCGGATCAGTGTCAAAGCTTGCATCAACATAACCATTTATGACGATCTCTTTGTCACCACCATAAACGAGAAACATATCCTTAATCCTTTTCAGTTATTTCATGATGTTCTTGACTGCTGTCCAGTGATCCACTCCTGGATTACTTTGGTACCTCCCTGCTAAATTAATAGCAAGGCACACATCAGGTCTGGTACACAACATTGCATACATGATAGAACCTATGGCTGAAGCATAGGGAATGCTTTCATTTTCTCTCTATCTTCTGCAGTGGTCGGGCATTGAGTGTGACTCAACTTCACACCTTGTAACACAGGCAAGAACCCTTTCTTTGCTTGATCCATTTTGAACTTCTTCAAAAAATTATCAAGGTATGTGCTTTGTGAAAGTCCAATTATGCGTCTTGATCTATCTCTATAGATCTTGATGCCTAATATATAAGCAGCTTCCCCGAGGTCTTTCATTGAAAAATTCTTATTCGAGTATCCTTTTATGCTATTCAGAAATTCAGTATCATTTCCGATCAGCAATATGTCATCCACATATAATATCAGAAATGGCACAGAGCTCCCACTCACTTTCTTGTAAATACATGCTTCTCCAAAAGTCTGTATAAAACCATAAGCTTTGATCACACGTCAAAGCATATATTCCAACTCCGAGAGGCTTGCACCAGTCCATAAATGGATCGCTGGAGCTTGCACACTTTGTTAGTACCTTTTGGATCGACAAAACCTTCTGGTTGCATCATATACAACTCTTCTTTAAGATATCCATTAAGGAACGCAATTTTGACATCCATTTGCCAACTTTCATAATCATAAAATGCGGCAATTGCTAACATGATTCAGACGGACTTAAGCATCCCTACGGGTGAGAAGGTCTCATTGTAGTCAACTCCTTGAACTTGTCGAAAACCTTTTGCAACAAGTCGAGCTTTGTAGACAGTAACATTACCGTCAGCGTCAGTCTTCTTCTTGAAGATCCATTTATTCTCTATGGCTTGTCGATCATCGGGCAAGTCAACCAAAGTCCACACGTTGTTCTCATACATGGATCCCATCTCAGATTTCATGGTCTCATGCCATTCTGCAGAATCTGGGCTCATCGCTTCCTCATAGTTCGTAGGTTCGTCATGGTCAAGTAACATGATCTCCAGAACAGGATTACCGTACCACTATGGTGCGGTTCTTACTATGGTAGACCTACGAGGTTCGGTAGTAACTTGATCAGAAGTTTCATGATCATCATCATTAGCTTCCTCACTTACTGGTGTAGGAATCACTGGAACTGATTTCTGTTATGAACTACTTTCCAATAACGGAGTAGGTACAATTACCTCGTCAAGTTCTACTTTCCTCCCACTCACTTCTTTCGAGAGAAACTCCTTCTCTAGAAAGGATCCATTCTTAGCAACGATATCTTGCCTTCGGAGCTGTGATAGAAGGTGTACCCAACAGTCTCCTTTGGGTATCCTATGAAGACACATTTCTCCGATTTGGTTTCGAGCTTCTCAGGTTGAAGCTTTTCCACATAAGCATCGCAGCCCCAAACTTTAAGAAACGACAACTTGGGTTTGTTGCCAAACCATAGTTCATAAGGTGTCGTCTCAACGGATTTTGATGGTGCCCTATTTAACATGAATGTGGTCGTCTTTAAAGCATAACCCCAGAACGATAGCGGTAAATCAATAAGAGACATCATAGATCGCACCATATCTAATAAAGTGCGGTTACGATGTTCGGGCACACCATTACGCTGTGGTGTTCCAGGTGGCGTGAGTTGCGAAACTATTCCGCATTGTTTCAAATGAAGATCAAACTCATAACTCAAATATTCTTCTCCACGATCAGATCGTAGAAACTTTATTTTCTTGTTACGATGATTTTCCACTTCACTCTGCAATTCTTTGAACTTTTCAAATGTTTTGGACTTATGTTTCATCAAGTAGATATACCCATATCTACTCAAATCATCTGTGAAGGTAAGAAAATAATGATACCCGCCGCGAGCATCAACACTCATCGGACCGCATACATCAGTATGTATTATTTCCAACAAGTCTGTTACTCGCTCCATTGTTCCAGAGAACGAAGTCTTAGTCATCTTGCCCATGAGGCATGGTTCGCAAGCATCAAGTGATTCATAATAAAGTGATTCCAAAAGCCCATTAGCATGGAGTTTCTTCATGTGCTTTACACCAATATGACCTAAATGGCAGTGCCACAAATAAGTTGCACTATCATTATTAGACTTATATCTTTTGACTTTAATACTATGAACATGTGTATCACTACTATCAAGATTTAGTAAAAATAGACCACTCAGCAAGGGTACATGACCATAAAAGATATTACTCATATAAACAGAACAACCATTATTCTTTGATTTAAATAAATAACCATCTCACATCAAACAAGATCCAGATATAATGTTCATGCTCAATGCTGGCACCAAATAACAATTATTTAGGTCTAAAACTAATCCGGGAGGTAGATGTAGAGGTAGTGTGCCGACGGCGATCACATCGACTTTGGAACCATTTCCCACGCGCATCGTCACCTTGTCCTTAGCCAATCTTCGCTTAATCCGTAGCCCTTGTTTCGAGTTGCAAATATTAGCAACAAAACCAGTATCAAATACCCAGGTGCAACTGCGAGCATTAGTAAGGTACACATCAATAACATGTATATCAAATATACCTTTCACTTTGCCATCCTTCTTCTCCGCCAAATACTTGGGGCAGTTCCACTTCCAGTGACTAGTCCCTTTGCAGTAGAAGCACTCAGTCTCAGGCTTAGGCCCTGTTTGGTTCAGCTTTTATCAACGGATTCCGCTACCGCACAGCAGAATCTGAACCAAAGGGCGAACCCAGCAGAATCCGATTCCAGAAATCCGCTGCCAAAATCTGAACCAAAAGCGGAAGCAGCCTAGGACGTGCTTTCCAAAATCTGATTCCGCCGCGGGCCAAAATCTGAAAAACCTGTATCAGCTAGTTTGCCAAATGACATACATCTTTTTCACATATGATTTTCCATAGCTGTTTTTCCACAACAGATTTTTCACAGCTGCTTTTAGAAATCCACAGCTGAACCAAACAGGGCCTTAGGTCCAGACTTGGGCTTCTTCACTTGAGCAGCAAGTTGCTTGCCGTTCTTCTTGAAGTTCCCCTTCTTCCCTTTACCCCTTTTCTTGAAACTGGTGGTCTTGTTGACCATCAACACTTGATGCTCCTTCTTGATTTCTACCTCCGCAGCCTTTAGCATTGCGAAGAGCTCGGGAATTGTCTTATCCATTCCTTGCATATTATAGTTCATCATGAAGCTCTTGTAGCTTGGTGGCAGTGATTGAAGAACTCTGTCAATGACACTATCATCAGGAAGATTAACTCCCAGTTGAGTCAAGTGGTTGTGGTACCCAGACATTTTGAGTATATGTTCACTGACAGAACTATTCTCCTCCATTTTGCAGTTGTAGAACTTATTGGAGACTTCATATCTCTCAATCCGGGCATTTGCTTGAAATATTAACTTCAACTCCTGGAACATCTAATATGCTCCATGACGTTCAAAACGTCGTTGAAGTCCCGGTTCTAAGCCGTAAAGCATGGCACACTAAACTATCGAGTAGTCATAAGCTTTGCTCTGCCAGACGTTCATAACATATGGTGTTGCTCCTGCAGTGGGTTTGCCACCTAGTGGTGCTTCCAGGACGTAATTCTTCTGTGCAACAATGAGGATAATCCTCAAGTTATGGACCCAGTCCATGTAATTGCTACCATCATCTTTAAACTTAGCTTTCTCTAGGAACACAGTAAAATTCAACGGAACAACAACACGGGCCATCTATCTACAACAACATACACATGTAAAATACTAGTAGGTACTAAGTTCATGATAAATTAAAGTTTAATTGATCATATTACTTAAGAACTCCCACTTAGATATACATCCCTCTAATCATCTAAGTGATCACGTGATCCATATCAACTAAACCATGTCTGATCATCACATGAGATGGAGTAGTTTTCAATGGTGGACATCACTATGTTGATCATATCTACTATATGATTCACGCTCGACCTTTCGATCTCAGTGTTTCGATGCCATATCTGCATATGCTAGGCTCGTCAAGTTTAACCCGAGTGTTCCGCGTGTGCAAAACTAGCTTGCACCAGTTGTATGTGAACGTAGAGCTTATCACACCCAATCACCACGTGGTGTCTCAGCACGACGAACTGTAGCAACGGAGCATCCTCAGGGAGAACACTTATACCTTGAAATTTGGCGAGAGATAATCTTATAATGCTACTGCCGTACTAAGAAAAATAAGATGCATAAAGGATAAACATCACATGCAATCAATATAAGTGATATGATATGGCCATCATCACCTTGTGCCTTTGATCGCCATCTCGAAAGCACCGTCATGATCACCATCGTCACCGGCTTGACACCTTGATCTCCATCGTAGCATCGTTGTCGTCTCGCCAACTACTGCTTCTATGACTATCGCTACCTCTTAGTGATAAAGTAAAGCAATTACATGGCGATTGCATTTCATACAATAAAGAGACAACCATATGGCTCCTGCCAGTTGCCGATAACTCTGTTACCAAACATGATCATCTCATACAATAAAATTTAACATCATGTCTTGACCATATCACATCACAACATGCCCTACAAAAACAAGTTAGACGTCCTCTACTTTGTTGTTGCAAATTTTACGTGGCTGCTAAGGGCTGAGCAAGAACCGTTCTTACCTACGCATCAAAAACCACAACGCGGTATAGTGATTGCTTTTTGATCTTCAGAAAGAACCCTGTTCATTGAATCCGATTCAACTAAAGTTGGAGAAACAGACACCCACTAGCCACCTGTGTGCGAAGCACGTTGGTAGAACCAATCTCGTGTAAGTGTACGCGTAATGTCGGTCTAAGCCGCTTCATCCAACAATGCCGCTGAATCAAGAATCAACTAGTGACGGCAAGCAATATGTATATACCCACGCCCACAACACCTTTGTGTTCTACTCGTGCATATAACATCTACGCATAAACCTGGCTCGGATGCCACTATTGGTGAACGCAGTAATTTTAAAAAAATTCCTACGGACATGCAAGATCCATCTAGGTGATGCATAGCAATGAGAGGGGAGAGTGTTGTCCATGTACCCTCATAGACCGCAAGCGGAAGCGTTATGACAACGCGGTTGATGTAGTCGTACATCTTCACGATCCGACCGATCCTAGCACCAAAGGTATGGCACCTCCACGACCGGCACATGTTCAGCTTGGTGATGTCCCACGAACTATAGATCCAGCTGAGGTCGAGGGAGAGTTTCTTCAGCACGATGGAGTGATGATGGTGATGATGAAGTTACCGACACAGGGCTTCTCCTAAGCTCTACAACGATATGACCGAGGTGGAAATTTGTGGAGGGGGCACCGCACACGGCTAAACAATCAACTTGTGTGTTATAGGGTTCCCCCTCCGCACGTATATAAAGGAGGGAGGAGGAGGCCAGCCGGCCCTCCTTGGCGCGCCCCCAAGAGGGGAATCCTACTAGGACACCAAGTCCTAGTAGGTTTCCACCAAAAGGGAGAGAGGGGGAAGGAAGGAGAGGGAGAGGGGAAAGGAAAAGGGGGGCGCCGCCCCCCATTCCTAGTCCAATTTGGACTCAAGGGGGAGGGGGCGCGCGGCCTGCCCTGTCCGCCCCTCTCTCTCTCCACTAAGGCCCATCGAGGCCCATTAGTTCCCCCGGGGTTTCTGATAACCCTCCGGCATTCCGGTTTTATTCGAAACTTCTCCGGAACACTTCCGGTGTTCGAACATATCCGTCCAATATATCAATCTTTATGTATCAACCATTTCGAGATTCCTCGTCAGGTCTGTGATCACATCCGGGACTCCGAACTACCTTTAGTACATCAAAACACATAAACTCATAATACCGATCGTCATTGAACGTTAAGCGTGTTGACCCTACAGGTTCGATAACTATGTAGACATGACCGAGACTCACTTCCGGTCAATAACCAATAGTGGAACCTGGATGCTCATATTGGTTCCTACATATTCTACGAAGATCTTTATTGGTCAAACCGCATAACAACATACATTGTTCCCTTTGTCATCGGTATGTTACTTGCCCGAGATTCGATCGCCGGTATCTCAATACCTAGTTCAATCTCGTTACCGGAAAGTCTCTTTACCCGTTCCGTAATGCAACATCCCGTAACTAACTCATTAGTCACATTAATTGCAAGGCTTATAGTGATGTGCATTACTGGGAGGGCCCAGAGATACCTCTCCGATACACGGAGTGACAAATCCTAATCTTGATCTATGCCAACTCAACAAACACCATCGGACACACCCGTAGAGCATATTTATAGTCACCCAGTTACGTTGTGACGTTTGATAGCACATTAAGTGTTCCTCCAGTATTCGGAAGTTGCATAATCTCATAGTCATAGGAACATGTATAAGTAATGGAGAAAACAATAGCAATAAACTAAACGATCATAGTGCTAAGCTAACGGATGGGTCAAGTCAATCACATCATTTTCTAATGATGTGATCCCGTTCATCAAATGACAAGTCTTTGTCCATGGCGAGGAAACTTAACCATCTTTGATTAACGAGCTAGTCAAGTAGAGGCATACTAGTGACACTCATTTTATCTATGTATTCACACATGTACTAAGTTTCCGGTTAATAAAATTCTAGCATGAATAATAAACATTTATCATGATATACGGAAATATAAATAATAACTTTATTATTGCCTCTAGGGCATATTTCCTTCACAAATGACGAACCATGATTTTCAAGCTTGACTTCAGGCAGGCCTTTGATTCTGTTGCTTGGCCCGCCCTGGACAAAATCTTGGTTGTCCGCGGCTTCTCCCAATCTTTTCGTACCTAGATTCAAAATATCCTCCACACGGGCAAAATTGCCATCCTCCTAAATGGCATTCCAGGCCACTGGATATAGTGCAAGAATGGCCTGCAACAGGGCGACCCAGCCTCACCCTACCTTTTCTTAATCGTTGTCGATCTGCTTCAGCAGCTCATCCTCCAAAACTCCGACCCTGCTCTCCACCACCCCATCTTTACTCACCTGCCCCTACCATTCTCCAATACGCCGATGATACGCTTATCATCACAACCGCCTCTCCCATCGCCGCCGCAACCCTCAAAGCAATCCTAAATAACTTTGCACAAGCTACCGGCCTCACCATCAGCTTCTCCAAAACCACCCTGGCTACCCTACACACAGATGAAACCTTGGCTGCTGCCACTGCTCTCGCCATGGACTGCACATGCGCCCCTCTCCCTAAAACTTACTAACTGGCTGGCCTGCCAAGCTTCTGGACAGAGGCGATCGGCTCATTCTTATGTCTATGGTCCTCGAATCCCTCCTTACCTACTTTATGTCTGTATTCCGTATCCCTAAGAAAACCCTCAAAATCACTGAGAAGGTCATTTTTCTAGGACGGAGAAGATGCTTGCTCGGGTGCTTAATGCCTAATTGCATGGAAAAATGTTTGTTCACCAAAACAATTCGGTGGTTTAGGGCTCAAAAACCTGCATGTTCAAAATAATTGCCTCTTAATGAAATTTGCTGCCAAAGCCCTCTCCTCCGCACAGTCACCTTGGCTAGATTGGATAGATCTCCAACACCCCAACGCCTTAGTCTCCTCGGCCCCCCAAACCTCTTCCTTGTGCCGCACGATATCTCAACAAATCCCAACCCTCCAGTCAATTTCCTTTGTGCTAACAAACAGTGGAACACACACATACTTCTGGATGGATACCTAGATCACCCCAAAACCCCTAGCTATCACCTTCCCGCACCTTTTCTCACACTCTACCCTACAGCTGGTAAAAGTGGCTAACATCTTGCGTTTCGAAATTGAAGCTAACCTCCGTAATCGTCTCTCTCTTACAGCAGAACAAGAGCTTGTCTCGCTTTTGGCTATTTTGCAGGACTTCGTGCCTTCGACAGGGGAAGATCAATGGTTCCTACTTAAGGGTCATGACTTCTCCACCAAGCATGCATACGGGACCCTCATGACTAGGTCAGACAGGGATCTCATTGCCCCCCTCATTTGGGGCACCAAGGTTCCTCACAAAATAAAGATTTTTGCATGGCTTCTCTTCAAAGACCGTCTCAACACTAGAATGAATCTTGCCCACAAGCATATAATCTCCTTCGATTTGTGCCCCCGCTGTGCTACATTACCCGAAGACTCCATTCATCTCTTCATCACATGTCCTCTTGCCAACAGGATATGGCAACCTGTAGGTTTCCTGCCCTCGGCCGACGGTATCAATGAGCTCTGGGACACTCCGTTGCCTCCACACCTCCCCAAGAATGCCCGGTCCTTCATTCTCCCTGCACTACTCTCGAAGATTTGGGCGACACGTAATGACATGCTCTTTAGAAATATTGATCAATGTTCTGTAATAACCCTTAGAAACCTTTTCTCTGACTTAGAACTTTGGTCACACCGTCTTATTGATACGGGTGACAAGGAGGACGTCTTCTCGTGGCGTTCCTTCCTCTCTGCATGTTGCACCGTGCCCCTGTAATTCTGTACCTGCTGTTTTTGCAGCCATTTGAGCAATATATTCAGGTGGGGGAGCTCCCCCTCCCCCCGGTGATTCTAAAAAAACGGAGGAGAACCAGAAAAGAGCTACGACAAGCAGCCAACACCAAGAACTTAGCACCCATGATCACTAGGTAGACTGAGAAGACCGGGAACTAGTTTGTTGTGATTTAATGGTTGGACCTTTTTGCCGAATGCACCAACATTCAATCTTCTCGCCAAATGTCCACAGATTGGCCCGTTTGCAAGGGATCCACCAGACATATGCATCTCGTATATACTCATCGCAGAAATGGATGTATCAAGAACTAAAATACATTTATGTACATCCATACCTGTGACAAGTAATTCAGAATGGAGAGAACACCAAATACGATCTCTCTTACTTTGAGATACCCCCCTAGAAAAACTTACTTTGAGATATGATCTCTTACTTCCAATCCACTATGTCTACGTGTGCATCAAAATAGCGGAGACAAGTTTTTTTTGGACTTCTTAAAAATCCTTTTTGAACTTGGAGTCAATTTTGACTACTATACAACAATCTTTATTTTCCGGCCAGTTGGGGTTATCTCGTTCCGATCTTAACGCCGAGGCTGACCTCCTCCACGGGTAAGTCTCCTCCTCCTGCTCCATCAATTGTTCTCCACCGGATCCATGCTGCAGCACGCACGCACCGCCATGATGCTAGAGCGGTCGCTTGAGCACCGCCGCCTCCTCAACCCCCCTCCGGCCTTGGCCAGCATGCCTGCACCGGCAACCACGGACGCTGCTGCCGTGTCCTTGCCTGACGACGTCATCTCTGACATCCTCTCTAGGCTGCCGGTGAAGTCCGTGAGTCATCTCCGGTGTGTCTCCAGAGGGTGGCACGCCCTTGTCTCCGACCCGGGCTTCGCCGCCCTGCATAGATCTCGCCAGGCCGAGCCCCACATCATCGCCAGTGTTTACAAGGAATACCCCTGGGGATCCCGCGACCTGCAGCTCATGGACATGGATGGAAATGTTGTGAAGGTGATCAAGGGCGGAGGCAGCATCGGGTTGCTCTCCACAAGCATGGACGGCATAGTCTGCGTCACCGATGCTTATTCCGAGGATGCTCACGTGGTTGACCTTGCCACAGGCGATGTGCTCGTAGACTGCCCTAAATCGTCCCTAAGTCAAGAGGCGGCATGTTGACATGTTTCTGTGGTTTTGGTCGCGTCGTACCGTCTGGCATGTACAAGGTGGTTCGTCTTTGGTCCGATCAAACCTGCGAGGTCCTCACCGTAGGAGAAGACGTAGAATGGAGGTGGATGGAGACTCGTCAACAACTAAGATAAGTTCTCCTCTCAGTGTTAATGGCAACATTTACTTCTTGATCTCATGGCACCTAGATCGCGACTGCTTAGTTTGCTTCGAGCTCGAGAGCGAACAGTGGAAGGAACCAATCAAAGGCCCAATGAGCACAATGGATTCCGGGCCATGGAGTAGGAGCGAAAAAGTTTGCATAACTGAGCTCAATGGTTCTCTATGTGTTGTTCATTTGGTGGAACAAATGACAATATGGCTCATGACCGGATCCAATGAAGATAGGTGGATCAAAATGTACACGGTCGCAATTGCCCCATCCACCTATTGTGCTAAGCCTCTGTGGGTTACACACGATGGCGGAAAATTGATCTTCTACTCTTGGCTGCATGGACAAGCACCGGTACTCCAAGTTTATGATCCTCGCTCCGAGACATGTTCAACGTTGCGGAAACTAGAATATGACGTTGAGATAATTTGCCTTTGCAGCTTGCAATTGAACCCTTTTGTCACGAGGAAGATTTGAGGCGCATGGTAGTTTTTTTATGGAATGCCCATAGTAGTTGAATCCACTGTACTTTTAAAAGCGTGCCTCTGTACACGCGTCAATCTCAACACATATGATTTCTGCAGACATTGCCAGACTTGTTGCTGAAATTCTTTGTGTGTCTCTACAAGTTCTTGCTTGTACAATGCATTTATGTATTTGGAGTACGTGATGTGGAAGAAGATCTTGACTAAATCATCTATGTTTATCAACTCTTGCAAGTGAGGCATAGGGTTGATTCTCTGAAATTTGATGAAACTATTATAAACTTGATGGACCTCATCTAGGCTTTGTTGGGAGCCCCATGCCCCCCCAAGATGAGTTTTATGGCCTATATCTTGTTTGGATTACTCGACAAAGATAAAGTCTCTTTTCTTAAATGTTCCATGTTGGCAAAAGATAGTGTATTCCTCAACGCGTTTATCCCTGCTATGAGACGCCGTATATGATCTCACTCGGCAGAAAAGTGCTCGGCTTATAGCTATGCCATGTACTGACAGGGCGGTACCGGCTTAGATCTATGCCGTGTGTCCACCTTTGTTTGGTCGGCGCCTAGCTGCGGAGAATGCCGAGCATGGCACACATCTTATAGACATGCCATGTGGCACTGCCTTCTTCATTTGATGACCATCACAGGGCTTTATTTTGCCAAGAACCTTCACTTAGCACTCAGCAAAGTTGAAACCAAGTGCCCGCGAAAAAGCTCACGGCTTACAGCCCTTTGCCAACATGGTGTAAGCCGAGAAGGGGAAGCCTAGTGCAACACTCGGCATCCGGGTCACGGAGTTCAAGGTTGCCTCCACCGATTTTTTAGTACTCGGCGTATTACAGTTTTCCTATAGTGAGTAGTGACGCATGGAGAAATATTTTCGTTCGATGTCGCCGGATGAATTCCTCAAAGCAGTCTCATCTTCTCCCCACGATAAAAAGTGCTCACATGCTGCATGTTTCATGAATTCTGTATACAGATACGACTACAAGTATCTTGTGAAAAAAAGTTACAACTACAAGCATTTTTTTGTGGGTAAACTGCAAGCAGCTAATTGAATTGCTTACCATCTCTGTTTGGAAAGTAAAATACGAGTTCCAATCCAATACATGTACACATCAAAGAGGAAGTCTATATACAGACTGAGAGAGTCCTGGATTAGGGGGTCTCCGGACAGCCGGACTATATCCTTTGGCCGAACTGTTAGACTATGAAGATACAAGATTGAAGACTTCGTCTCGTGTCTGGATGGGACACTACTTGGTGTGGAAGGCAAGCTAGGCAATACGGATATGTATATCTCCTCCTTTGTAACCGACCTTGTGTAACCCTAGCCCTCTCCGGTGCCTATATAAACCGGAGGGTTTTTAGTCCGTAGGACAACAGACAATCATACCATAGGCTAGCTTCTAGGGTTTAGCCTCTCTGATCTCGTGGTAGATCTACTTTTGTATTACCCATATCATCAATATAAATCAAGCAGGACGTAGGGTTTTACCTCCATCAAGAGGGCTTGAACCTGGGTAAAACTTCATGTCCCCTGCCTCCTGTTACCATCCGCCTAGACGCACAGTTCGGGACCCCCTACCCGAGATCCGCCGGTTTTGACACCGACATTGGTGCTTTCATTGAGAGTTCCTCTGTGCCGTCGCCAGAAGGAAGGATGTCTCGTCTCATCTTTAAAGACGGTACTACTGTCGGGGGAGCTTTGGTTGTCGGCCAAACTCTCCGGCTAGGCGGTTTCATCATGACCGCCTGTTCGGCCGCCACGCCGACGATGACTTCTCGGGTCATCAAAAACAGCCTCCACGTTAAATCGGCACTCGCCGAACAGATGGATCCAATGGAGCTCGCCTCATTAAACGAGCTCTAAGATCGCATCGCCGCCTTGGGAGTCGCTACGGACTACGATCGGATTGGGCTTAAACCCGATCAAAGGGAGATTAACTCTCCACCGGTCACCCATCATATTGCAGTGGTGGAGGAACAATGCGGCGACCTTTCCTCCATCTTGAGGACCAACTATGTCCGGATTCCCGAGCTCTCCGAGCCGGACGCCCATTCGTGGGAGGACAACATCCAGTCCCTGGACTTAGAGTCAGGCAGCGGGCCAGGATTATCGGGTCACACCCCGGAATCGGAACTTACAAAATTGGAAATTCCTCGGCCCCTGGATCCCAGATCTGGTGAGGGTTCGGATTCAATTCCGCCCACCCACCCACCCAAACATAAGCGATCTTTCCCACATCAGGCAAGAGCCCCAGGAAATAGTACATCACTATTGGGCCAGATTCCTCCTTGTGATGAACAAGGTTAAGGACTGTCGCGAGGAAGACGCAATCCTATTTTGCTGCAATAATTGCACGGACAAGGGAATCCTTAACGCCATAAATCGCCATGAGATAACACGCTTCGCTGACTTGGCGTCCATAGTATGAAAGTACTGTGCGATGGAAAGTGCCTGGAAAACCGAAATAAACTTTTGGGATAATCCGGCCCTGAATACAAACCCAGTCCTAAACAAAAGGGTGCATTATCACAATACACCCGGGTCAACTACCAAAAAGCAAAAACCCTCTACAGGGTATGGAACCGTACTGGAGGGATGGCTCAACGGACCCTGCAAAATTCATAGTACATCGGATACAATACCAACGCACAGCCTTAGAGCATGTTGGAAACTCCGGCAGGTGCCCAAAAGTGGTGAGGATCTAATTCTCCCAAATATCACATAGCACCATCCCGTGGATAACAATATGGTGTTAACGGTCTTTGAGACCTTTGCGTCAAATAATAGACGCAAGCGAACACTCCGCAGCATGGCCGAAATCTGCCACGTAGCAGCAATAAATCCATGGAGTGACACGGCTATTACCTTCAATGCCAGTGACGAACCTAAATTCCGAACAGCCCGAGCACCAGCCGCACTGGTCCTCAGTCTAATCGTGGACGGCTTTCGACTCACCAAAGTACTCATGGACGGCGGCAGCGGATTAAACCTCATCTATGAGGAAACTCTTCAAAAGATGGAAATAGACTGGAACCGCATTGAGCAAAGTAGCACAACCTTTTGAGGAATCATCCCCAGTTGGGAAGCACGCTGTGCTGGGAAAATCACACTAGATGTGGTATTTGGCACGCCGGATAATTGCAGGTCCGAAGAAATTACATTCCAAGTGGCCCCGTTCAGCAGTGGTTACCATGCTCTTTTAGGACGGGAGGCATTCACAATCTTCCAAGCCGTACCCCATTACGGGTACATGAAGCTCAAAATGTCCGGGCCCAACGGAATCATCACTCTCTCTAGCGATCCAGACACAGCACTCCGCGCCAAAAACAAAACAGCCGCATTGGCCCTCGAGGCATTATCCGAAGCCCTCTCGGCCGAGGAATTAACCACGCTACGCTCCACAGTGGACAGGGACGACGTGATACTCGACAAGAGATCCAAATCCACCTCTTTTAAACCAGCGGATGAAATAGTCAAATTCCATGTCCATCCAACGGACCCTACAAAAACAGCCTCCATCGGGGCACATCTAAGCCCCGCTGTGCACGCCGCACTACGAGAGTTCCTGCGTGAGAACTGGGACATATTCGCCTGGCATCTATCAGACATGCCAGGAATCCCATGCAGGCTGGCCGAGCATAGCCTCAATATCCTAAAGGGATTCAAGCCGGTCAAGCTAGCTCTTCGGCGTTTCTCCGAACCTAAGAGACATGCCATGGGAGAGGAACTAGCCAAGTTATTGGAGGCCGGATTCATCAAAGAAATAAAACACCTGGACTGGCTAGCAAACCTGGTGATGGTACCAAAGAAGGAAAAATCCTGGCGCCTTTGTGTCGATTTCAAAGACCTCAATAAAGCTTGCCCAAAGGATCCCTTCCCCCTCCCACGCATCGATCAAATCATTGATGCTACCACAGGACACGGGTCATTGTGTTTCCTCGACGCATACTCCGGTTTCCACCAAATCAAGATGGCAGAGTCCGACCAAGCCGCAACGGCATTCATCACACCATACAGTCCCTTCTGTTTTAACACAATGCCTTTTGGGCTCAAGAACGCCGGCGCAACATATCAGCGCATGATTCAGACATGTCTGGAGAAACAAATCGGCAAAACAGTAGAGGCATACATAGACGATGTGGTTGTTAAAACCAAACACGTCGACTCTTTGATAGATGACTTGAGGCTCACATTCGACAACCTCCGAACATACGACATCAAGCTCAATCCGAAAAATGCGTTTTCGGCGTACCAGCCGGAAAGCTCCTGGGTTTCATTGTCTCCAGTAGAGGTATCGAAGCTAGTCCGGCCAAAATCCGAGCTTTGTCACAGTTGGCTACACCAACAGACCTCAAACAAATCCAGAAGTTAACTGTATGTGTGGCGGCTCTAAGCCGCTTTATCTCCCGCTTAGGAGAGAAAGCTTTACCCCTTTATCGCCTTCTTTGGCGCACCGAACACTTCGAGTGGACGGACGCTGCCACAGCCGGATTGGAAGAAATAAAGGCCATTTTGGCAACCAACCCAATCCTGGCTGCGCCAAACATTGGCGAACCAATGCTATTGTACATTGCGGCAACTCATCAAGTTGTAAGCGCAGTGCTCGTCGTCGAACGAGAAGCTGCCGGGCATAAATTCCCTCTTCAAAAGCTGGTATACTATGTATCCACTGTCCTCACTCCATGCAAATCATGGTACCCACATTATCAAAAGATAGCCTATGCGGTATTCATGGTGTCCCGGAAGCTACGACACTACTTTCAAGAGTGTTCGATTAGGGTAGCCTCGGAAGTGCCACTTAATGATATTATAAACAATTGCGACACTACAGGCCGGATTGCCAAATGGGCCATTGAGCTCCTCCCGTTTGACATAACATACAAACCCCGACGAGCCATTAAATCGCAAGTATTGGCCGACTTCGTCGCCGAATGAACGGAGGTCGAACTCCCTAAAGAGTATGGCGCATACTCCAACTGGATCATGCGCTTCAACGGTTCTAAAATGCTGGCCGGTCTAGGGCTGGCGTCGTCCTGACATCCCCAACCGGGGATACGTTCAGTACGTACTTCAAATATTGTATACAGACTCCAACAATGCAGCCGAATATGAAGCTTTGTTGCATGGTCTTCGGATGGCAGTCTCCATGGGCATTCAACGCCCGGAGGTGCGTGGGGATTCAAACCTCACAATACCCCAAATAAATGGAGACTTTGACGCCAAGGATCCGAAAATGGCGGCCTATCGAAACACCATCCTAAAAATGTCAGCTCGGTTCGAGGGGCTCAAATTTCACCATGTGGCTCGGGAAAACACTCAGGCGGCGGATGTCCTCGCCCGCATCGGCACAAAACGCGATACGCCCCCCCCCCCCTCAACATATTTCTAGAAAGGCTGTTCAAGCCATCCGTAGTATGGGAAGGAGACACCGGTAGCAATAGTCCGGACCCGGCCAAAATGCCCGATACCGAATACTCTGACACAATCGGAGGCTCTGCCACCGAAATAACACCTTCAGCCCACGTAATAATGGCCATTATTGCCCCGTGGACAAAACCATTCCTGGCCTACCTAACTAGACAGGAACTTCCGGAGGACCGAAATGAGGCACGCTGCATAGTGCGGCGATCCAAGGCCTACAGGGTCCATGAGGGAGAATTGTACAAAAAAAGCACTACTGGAGTCCTTCAAAGGTGCATCTCCGAAGAGGAAGGGCGGAATCTTTTGGCAGAAATTCACGCCGGACTCGGCGGTCATCACGCCACAGCCCGGGCCCTTGTAAGCAAGGCTTTCCGCACAGGATTCTATCGACCAATAGCCCGGGCAGACGCACAGGACTTGGTCCAACGTTGCGCCGGTTGCCAGCTCTTTGCAAATCAAAGCCACATGCCACCCACCGCCCTCCAAACAATCCCCATTACATGGCCCTTTGCGGTCTGGGGGCTTGACATGGTTGGACCCCTTAAAGGGGGAACCCACAAGAAAAAAATACTTACTGGTCATGGTGGATAAATTCACCAAATGGATAGAGGCCAAACCTGTTAAAAACAGCCGAATCCGGACCGCTGATAGACTTCATATCCGGGGTTGTACACCGTTATGGCGTCCCCCACAGCATCATCGCTGACAACGGCACGAACTTCACGGCCGATGAGGTAAAACTATGGTGCAGCAAAATGGGCATCAAGCTTGATTATGCTTCGGTCTATCACCCACAAACCAACGATCAAGTCGAGCGAGCAAACGGTCTTATAATGAGCGGCATTAAATCCAGATTAGTGCGTTCCTTAACGGAGTCTGACACGCACTGGGTAGAGGAGCTCGACTCTGTACTCTGGGGGCTGTGGACCACGCCGAATCGTAGTACCGGATATACACCATTCTTTATGGTGTACGGTGCAGAGGCATTCTTGCCCTGTGACATAATTCATGACTCACCTCGAGTGCGCATGTACAAAGAAAGAGAAGCCAAGCTCGATCGGCAGGACAGTCTGGACACCTTGGAGGAGGAGCGCGACGTAGCCAAAGCTCGTTCCGCATTTTATCAGTAACAGGCTCGCAGATACCAAAGCAGAGAAGTATGGGCCAAAAATTGTAACGTTGGCGAACTAGTTCTACGCCTGCCGGATAAGAAAAAGTACAAGCTCGAGCCCAAATGGGAAGGTCCCTTCATTATTGACCAAGTTCTGACCGGTGGAGCGTATCGACTACGGGATGCATCGACTAGTCGACTCGAGCCGAACCCATGGAACGCGGTCAGGCTCCGAAGATTCTACGCCTAGCACCGGACTCTATGTTAGTCCCCTCCCTTCGTCCATTTTCTGCATATACATCATCTGTCTTGTTTCCCTTTCTTTCTTTCTCTCATTATTTCTCTAGGCCTTCAAGGGTCACCTTGTGCCTCGCTTGTGCATTACAGATGCGCTAGCCGCACTCTTCATACCTGGGGGCTTCTTTCACAGAAGCTTAAATTATGTATCTAGGCCTCATGCCGAACACATGTGTTATACTTCCACATGTACCTTTTTCACCATTATATGCATCAATGTGACTTAAGTTTTGGCCAAGCTGGGTTGCCTGGCGCTTGTATTTATGCCCTACATTCCCGTTAATTTGGCTAGGGCATAAGGGGAGCACCTCTGTGATTGTTAATGCCGGGTCAGCCGGATGTGTACCTCAAACTGGGTGAAGCCGAAAGCTAGCGTTCTTAAGGGAATATTCGATCAATGAACAAAAGATGATTTTTATTTATTGTCCATATCTGCCCCCAGATGCTTTTTCTGTGTTTCTTATCGCAGTCCGGACATGCACTTTAGGGCATGCTTACCCAGGGAAATGAACCCTTAACGGAACTATTCTCCCTAGAAGATGTTTCTTACTACCCATGTAATATAACATAACTAGTTGGGCACTTGTCTGATAAAGCACTAATGACCCCTACGCCTGGTCTCCACACATACCCCGGTTTTATATAACTGAGCGGTTATTGGATTCACTCCGGACTATCGGGCCCGGAGGTTGAAGCGAAAAGGTCCGCAACGACAAATGATCTACAATCCGGCTAGAAGGCATTATACATGTCACTTTAATTACATAGTCATGCGGACTGACTAAATTCCTCCTCTATACCATCCAACAGGCGGTCCAGCTTACAATCCTGTTGAGAATACTTTGCGGCTAATTCTACTTGCCCATAAACTAAGCTAACAGGGATCTCTTTACCGTCGGGCCCCACAGGTCCGACCTCGGCCATGTGATTTGGGTCTACCTTGGTATACCGCGTCTTCACCATGGCCCAGGCTTCTCTGGCACCCTATCGGCAGGCTGATATCTTCCATAAATGGAAGCGCCGCTGTGCTCCCTTCAGCTTCTCCGCAAGCTCTACAACGCCTTCTAGCAGGGAGACGGACGGCCACAAGGCCTGGGCAACGCCCTGCATCACCTGCCGAACTTGTTCGTGTAGATGTGACAGCTCAGACAGAAGATCACCCGCAGACCCGGGCATTTCCTCCGCGGGACGACCCGTCAGCATACCTACAGACATAACGCTATTAGACAGCTTCTTTGCCGAACTCCTTTAAAAAGGATTCGTTCAAACACTTACTGAAAATGCCATGCCAAAGCCGCTTATTCTCCTTCTCGGAGTCCGCAAGCTGGCCCCGAACGTCTTTTAGTTCCATGTTCAGCTTAATGTTGGCGTCTTGGAGATTGTTTTTCTCCAGCATAACTTTAGTCAGCACGCGTTTGCTAGCCTCTAGCTGTCGCATAACATGCTGGTCCCTCGGACTTTCTCCGGACTCATCTGCAAAATCAATTGTTAGATCTGCAGACACGCCGCACACTATATGGTAACCACCATTCTATAAAGGAAATGTTACCAGCGGGAGCCTTTTTCTGTTCCTGCAATGCGGCAAGAGCGCCCCCCAGTTGGGTCTTGCATTCCTCCAGCTCCTGGGACAGCCTAGTATTCTTCTCTGTAAGAACCTGCACAATAAAGATGATCCTTAAATCAGTTCTGCTAACTGTTTCAAGTCTCAGGGGCTACTGATACATATAAATCGTCAGATTTACTCACCCGTACATCCTTTACATACTGATCCGTGGCTCTGGCTTGACCATCTTGAGTAGCACGAAGGTAAGCCTCTCCAGAATTGAAGGCGTCGAATGCCTCTGGTGAGAAACAAGCGTCGCGGAGTACGGCCCAGCGGCGCCTATGATTCATGGCGCTTTCAACTTCTGAGTTTGTAGCAGATAATCTATCTGCATCCTCTGTAGGGGATTATCCGGCGCCTGCCCCATATCGCCTTCCGCCTCCATCTCCGTGTTGGAAATATGCCCTAGAGGCAATAATAAATTAGTTATTATTATATTTAATTGTTCATGATAATCGTTTATTATCCATGCGAGAATTTTATTGATAGGAAACTCAGATACATGTGTGGATACATAGACAACACCATGTCCCTAGTAAGCCTCTAGTTGACTAGCTCGTTGATCAATAGATGGTTACGGTTTCCTGACCATGGACATTGGTTGTCATTGATAACGGGATCACATCATTAGGAGAATGATGTGATGGACAAGACCCAATCCTAAGCCTAGCACAAAGATCGTGTAGTTCGTATGCTAAAGCTTTTCTAATGTCAAGTATCATTTCCTTAGACCATGAGATTGTGCAACTCCCGGATATCGTAGGAATGCTTTGGGTGTACCAAACGTCACAACGTAACTGGGTGGCTATAAAGGTTCACTACAGGTATCTCCGAAAGTGTATGTTGGGTTGGCACGAATCGAGACTGGGATTTGTCACTCCGTGTAAATGGAGAGGTATCTCTGGGCCCACTCGGTAGGACATCATCATAATGTGCACAATGTGACCAAGGAGTTGATCACGGGATGATGTGTTACGGAACGAGTAAAGAGACTTGCCGGTAATGAGATTGAACAAGGTATCGGGATACCGATGATCGAATCTCGGGCAAGTATCGTACCGATGGACAAAGGGAATTGTATACGGGATTGATTGAATCCTTGACATCGTGGTTCATCCGATGAGATCATCGTGGAGCATGTGGGAGCCAACATGGGTATCCAGATCCCGCTGTTGGTTATCGACCGGAGAGTTGTCTCGGCCATGTCTGCATGACTCCTGAACCCGTAGGGTCTACACAATTTAGGTTCGATGACGCTGGGGTTATAGGGAAAGTATGTACGCGGTTATGAATGTTGTTAGGAGTCTCGGATGAGATCCCGGATGTCACGAGGAGTTCCGGAATGGTCCGGAGGTAAAGATGGATATATATATATATATATATATATATATATATATATATATATATATATATATATATATATATATATAGGAAGTATGGTTTTGGCCACCGGAAGTGTTCCGGGCATCACCGGTGGTGTACCGGGACCACCGGAGGGGTCCGGGGGTCCACCAGGTGGAGCCACCAGTCCCGGAGGCCTACATGGGCCAATAGTGGGAAGGGACCAGCCCCTAGGTGGGATGGGGCGCCTCCCACCAAGGCCCAAGGCGCAAGGGAGAGTGGGTGGGAAACCCTTGGTCCAGATGGGCCTTAAGGCCCACCCTAGGTGCGCCCCCCTCTCTCCCCCCTTGGCCGCAACCCTAGATGGGTTTTGGGGCTGCCGCCACCCCTAGGGAGGGAACCCTAGATGGGGGCGCAGCCCCTCCCCTTCCCCTATATATACTTGAGGTATTGGGGGCTGCAACAGATGCGAGATCATCTCCCTCTTGGCGCAGCCCTACCTCTTTCCCTCCTCGTCTCTCGTAGTGGTTGGCGAAGCCCTGCTGGAGTTCCACGCTCCTCCACCACCACCACGCCATCGTGCTGCTGCTGGACGGAGTCTTCCCCAACCTCTCCTTCTCCCCTTGCTGGATCAAGGCGTAGGAGACGTCACCGGGCTGCACGTGTGTTGAACGCGGAGGCGTCGTGGTTCGGCGCTTAGATCGGAATCAACCGTGATCTGAATCGCTACGAGTACGACTCCTTCATCCGCATTCTTGCAATGCTTCCGCTTAGCGATCTAAAAGGGTATATAGATGCACTCCCCTTCCCCTCGTTGCTAGATTACTACATATATTGATCTTGGTGATGCGTAGAAAATTTTAAATTCCTGCTATGATCCCCAAGAGTGGCATCATGAGCTAGGTCTATGCGTAGTTTCTATGCACGAGTAGAACACAAAGCAGTTGTGGGTGTCGATTTTGTCAATTTACTTGTCGTTACTAGTCTTATCTTGATTCGGCGACATCATGGGATGAAGCGGCCCGGACCGACCTTACACGTACTCTTACGTGAGACTGGTTCCACCGACTGACATGCACTAGTTGCATAAGGTGGCTAGCGGGTGTCTGTCTCTCCCACTTTAGTCGGATCGGATTCGATGAAAAGGTTCCTTATGAAGGGTAAATAGAAATTGGCATATCACGTTGTGGTTTTGGCGTAGGTAAGAAACGTTCTTGCTAGAAACCTATAGCAGCCACGTAAAATACTTGCAACAACAATTAGAGGACGTCTAACTTGTTTTTGCAGCATATGCCTTGTGATGTGATATGGCCAAAAGGATGTGATGAATGATATATGTGATGTATGGGATTGATCATGTTCTTGTAGTAGGAATCACGACTTGCATGTCGATGAGTATGACAACCGGCAGGAGCCATAGGAGTTGTCTTAATTTATTTATGACATGTGTGTCAACATAAACGTCATGTAATTACTTTACTTTATTGCTAAAGCGTTAGCCATAGTAGTAGAAGTAATAGACGACGAGACAACTTCAAGAAGACACGATGATGGAGATCATGATGATGGAGATCATGGTGTCATGCTGGTGACAACGATGATCATGGAGCCCCGAAGATGGAGATCAAAGAGCAAAATGATATTGGCCATATCATGTCACTATTTGATTGCATGTGATGTTTATCATGTTTTACATCTTATTTTCTTAGAACGACGGTAGCTCAAATAAGATGATCCCTCACTAAAATTTCAAGAAAAGTGTTCCCCCTAATTGTGCACCGTTGCAAAGGTTCGTTGTTTCGAAGCACCACGTGATGATCGGGTGTGATAGATTCTAACGTTCTAATACAACGGGTGTTGACGAGCCTAGCATGTACAGACATGGCCTCGGGACACATGCAAAACACTTAGGTTGACTTGACGAGCCTAGCATGTACATACATGGCCTCGGAACATGGAAGACCGAAAGGTCGAACATGAGTCGTATAGATGATACGATCAACATGAGATGTTCACCGTTGATGACTAGTCCATCTCACGTGATGATCAGACACGGCCTAGTCGATTCGGATCATGTTTCACTTAGATGACTAGATGGACATCTATCTGAGTGGGAGTTCATTAAATAATTTGATTAGATGAACTCAATTATCATGAACATAGTCTAAATTGTCTTCGCAAATATGTTGTAGATAAATAGCTCACGTTGTAGCTCCCTGTTTCAATACGTTTCTAGAGAAAGATTAAGTTGAAAGATATTGTAAGCAATGATGCGGACTAGGTCCGTAGTCCGAGGAGTGTCCTCACTGCTACATAGAAGGCTTACGTCTTTGATGCACCGCTCGATGTACAAACCCCTACAACATCGTCTGTGGATGTTGTGAACACCTGACAGACACATCATGATGACTACTTGATAGTTTAGTGCACCATACTTTATGGCTTAGAATCGGGATTCCAAGGACGTTTTGAACGCCATAGAACATATGAGATGTTCCAAGAGCTGAAATTGGGATTTCAGGCTCATGCCCGTGTTGAGAGGTGTGAGACCTCTGACAAGTTCTTTTGCCAACAAGATGGAGGAGAATAGCTCAGCTAGTGAGCATGTGCTCAGAATGTCTGGGTGCTACAATCACTTAAATCAAGTGGGAGTTAAACTTCCAGATAAGATAGTGATTGATAGAGTTCTCTAGCCACTATCACTAAGCTACTAGATCTTCATGATGAACTATGACATGCAAGGGATGGAGTTGAGCCCAGAGCTGTTCGCGGTGCTTAAGACCGCAAAAGGTAGAAATCAAGAAGGAGCATCAAGTGTTGACGGTTTAACAAGACCACTGGTTTCAAGAAGGGCAAGGGCTAGAAGGGAAACTTCATGGATGGCAAACCAGTTGCCGCTCCAGTGAAGGAACCCAAGGTTGAACCCAAACCCGAGACTAAGTGCTTCTATTGTAAGGGGAACGATCACTGGTAGCGGAATTACCCTAAATGCATGGTAGATAAGAAGGCTGGCAACTTCAAAGTACATACGTGTTATTAATGTGTACCTCACTAGTACTCCTGGTAGTACCTGGGTATTGGATACCAGTTCAGTTGCTATTATTGGTGACTTGAAGCAAAAGCTACGGACTAAACGGAGACTGGCTAAGGGCGAGGTGACGATGTGTATTGGAAGTGTTTCCAAAGTTGATGAGATCACCATCGCACGCTCCATCTGCCTTCGGGATTAGTATTGAACCTAGATAAATGTTATCAGGTGTCCACGTTGAGCATGAATATGATTAGATCATGTTCTTGAAATACGGTCATTCATTTAAGTTAGAGAATAATGGTTATTCTGTTTACATGAATGATACCTTTCATGGTCATGCACCCTATGTGAATGGTTCATTGAATCTCGGTCGTGGTAATACACATGTTCATGCCAAAATATGTAGAGTTAATAATGATAGTACCACTTTCTCGTGGCACTGCCGCTTAGGTCATATTGGCATAAGATGCATGAAGAAACTCCATGTCAATGGATGTTTGGAGTCACTTGATTTTGAATCACTTGACACATGCGAGCCATGCCTCATGGGCAGGATGACTAAGACCCCGTTTTCAGGTACAATGAAACGGGCAAGTGACTTGTTGGAAATCATGCATGCTGATGCGTGTGATCCAATGAGAATTGAAGCGTGCGGTGGATATCGCTATTTTCTCATCTTCACTGACGATTTGGGTAGATATAGGTATATCTACTTGATGAAGCACAAGTCTGAAACGTTTGAAAAGTTCAAGCGATTTCAGAGTGAAGTTAAGAATCATCATAACAATAAGATCATGTTCCTACGATCTGACCAAAAGGGGATTTTCTGAGTTATGAGTTTGGCAATCACTTAAGACATTGTGGAATTGTTTCAGAGTTGAAGCCACCTGGAACACCACAAA
Source organism: Triticum dicoccoides (assembly GCF_002162155.2). Lineage (NCBI taxonomy): Eukaryota > Viridiplantae > Streptophyta > Magnoliopsida > Poales > Poaceae > Triticum > Triticum dicoccoides. The sequence continues at coordinate 40,659,742 of NC_041390.1, read as the reverse complement.
GTAATGGTGTGTCCGGACGTCGTAATCGAACCCTATGAGATATGGTGCGATCTATGATGTCTCTTGCCAATCTACCGTTTTCATTTTGAGGTTATGCGTTAGAGACAGCTGCATTCACTTTAGATAGGACACCATCTAAGTCCGTTGAGACGATGTCATATGAACATTGGTTTGGCAAGAAACCAAAGTTGTCGTTTCTTAATGTTTGGGGATGCGATGCTTAGGGCTTCAGCCGGAGAAGCTCGAACCCAAAGCGGACAAACACATCTTCATAGGATACCCAAGGGTGACAGTTGGGTATACCTTCTATCTTAGATCCAAGGGCAAATTGTTTGTCGGTAAGAACGGGCCCTTTCTCGAGAAGGAGTTTCTCTCGAAAGATTGAGTGGGAGGAAGATAGAACTTGATGAGGTTGTCGAACCTTTACTTCAACCAGAGAGTGATGCAACATAGAAAGATGTTTTCTGTGGCGCCTACATCTGTTGAATAGGAAGTTAATGATAGTGATCATGAAGCTTCGGATCAAGTTGTTATCGAACCTCGTAGGTCGACAAGGATATGTACTACTCCTGAGTGGTACGGTAATCCTGTCTTAGATATCATGTTGCTAGACAACAATGAACCTACAAGCTATGGAGAAGCGATGGTGGATCCGTATTCCAACAAATGGTTAGAAGCCATGAAATCCGAGATAGGATCCATGTATCAGAACAGAGTATGGACTTTGGTGGACTTGCCCGATGATCAGCGAGCCATTGAGATAAATGGGTCTTTAAGAAGAAGACGGACGTGGGCGGTAATGTTACCGTCTATGAAGCTCGACTTGTGGGAAAGAGTCTTTTCACAAGTTCAAGGAGTTAACTACGATGAGAATTTCTCACCCATAGCGATGCTTAAGTCCGTCAGAATCATGTTAGCATTAGTTGTATTTCTCGATTATGAAATCTTACAGATGGATGTCAAAACAAGTTTTCTTACCAGTTTTCGTAAGAAAAGTTGTATGTGATACAATAAAAGGTTTTGTCGATCCTAAGGATGCTAAAAGGTATGTTGGCTCCAGCAATCCTTCTATGGACTAGAGCAAGCATCTTGGAATCGGAATATATGTTTTGATGGAGTGATCAAAGCTTTTAGGTTTATACAATGTTTGCTAGAAACTTGTATTTACAAGAAAGTGAGTGGGAGCACTACAACATTTCTGATAAGTATATGTGGATGACATATTGTTGATCCGAAATAATGTAGAATTTCTAGAAAGCATAAACAGTTGTTTGAAGAGTGTTTTTCAAAGGAAGACCTGGATAAAGCTGCTTACATATTGGGCATCAAGATCTATAGAGATAGATCAAGACGCCTGATGGTACTTTCAAAGAACGCACACCTTGACATGTTTTTGCAGGAGGTCAAAATAGATCAGTCAAAGAAGGGGTTCTTACCTGAGTTGTAAGGCGTGAAGTTGAGTAAGACTCAAAGCTTGACCACGGCAGAAGAAAGAGGAAGGACGAAGGTCGTCCCCTATGCTTTTGTCATAGGCTCCATACGGTATGCCATGCTGAGTACCGCACCTGATGTGTACCTTGCCACATGTCTGGCAAGAGGGTACCAAGGTGATCTAGGAGTGGATCACCAGATAGCGGTCAAAATTATCCTTAGAGGGAATAAGGAAATGTTTCTCGGATATGGAGGTGATGAAGAGTTCGACGTAAAGAGTTACGTCGATACAAGCTTAAATACCTATCCGGATATCTCTGAGTAGAGATACCGGATACGTATAATGGAGCAACAATTTGGAATAGCTCCAAGTGGAATGTGGCAGCAGCATCTACGATATAAAGTTTTGCGAAATACATAGAGATCTGAATATGGCAAGACCCGTTGACTACAACCTCTCTCGCAAGCATAACATGATCAAACCCAGAACTCATTGAGTGTTAATCACATAGCTAGTGATGTGAACTAGATTATTGAGTCTAGTAAACTCTTTGGATGTTGGCCACATGGCGATGTGACCTGTGAGTGTTAATCACATGGCGATGTGAACTAGATTATTGACCGTAGTGCAAGTGGGAGACTGTTGGAAATATGCCCTAGAGGCAATAATAAATTAGTTATTATTATATTTCATTGTTCATGATAATCGTTTATTATCCATGCTAGAATTTTATTGATAGGAAACTCAGATACATGTGTGGATACATAGACAACACCATGTCCCTAGTAAGCCTCTAGTTCACTAGCTCGTTGATCAATAGATGGTTACGGTTTCCTGACCATGGACATTGGATGACGTTGATAACGGGATCACATCATTAGGGGAATGATGTGATGGACAAGACCCAATCCTAAGCCTAGCACAAAGATCGTGTAGTTCGTATGCTAAAGCTTTTCTAATGTCAAGTATCATTTCCTTAGACCATGAAATTGTGCAACTCCCGGATACCGTAGGAATGCTTTGGGTGTACCAAATGTCACAACATAATTGGGTGGCTATAAAGGTTCACTATAGGTATCTCCGAAAGTGTCTGTTGGGTTGGCACGAATCGAGACTGGGATTTGTCACTCCGTGTAAACGGAGAGGTATCTCTGGGCCCACTCGGTAGGACATCATCATAATGTGCACAATGTGACCAAGGAGTTGATCACGGGATGATGTGTTACGGAACGAGTAAAGAGACTTGCCGGTAATGAGATTGAACAAGGTATCGGGATACCGACGATCGAATCTCGGGCAAGTATCGTACCGATGGACAAAGGGAATTGTATACGGGATTGATTGAATCCTTAACATCGTGGTTCATCCGATGAGATCATCGTGGAGCATGTGGGAGCCAACATGGGTATCTAGATCCCGCTGTTGGTTATTGACCGGAGAGTTGTCTCGGCCATGTCTGCATGACTCCCGAACCCGTATGGTCTACACACTTAAGGTTCGATGACGCTAGGGTTATAGGGAAAGTATGTACGTGGTTACCGAATGTTGTTAGGAGTCCCAGATGAGATCCCGGGCGTCACGAGGAGTTCCGGAATGGTCCGGAGGTAAATATTGATATATATAAGAAGTATGGTTTTAGCCACCGGAAGTGTTCCGGGCATCACCGGTAGTGTATCGGGACCACCGGAGGGGTCCGGGGTCCACCAGGTGGGGCCACCAGCCCCAGAGGCCTACATGGGCCAATAGTGGGAAGGGACTAGCCCCTAGGTGGGCTGGGGCGCCTCCCACCAAGGCCCAAGGCGCAAGGGAGAGTGGGAGGGGGCAAACCCTAGGTCCAGATGGGCCTTAAGGCCCACCCTAGGTGCGCCCCCCTCTCTCCCCCTTGGCCGCAACCCTAGATGGGTTTTGGGGCTGCCGCCACCCCTAGGAAGGGAACCCTAGATGGGGGCGCAGCCCCTCCCCTTCCCCTATATATACTTGAGGTATTGGGGGCTGCAACAGATGCGAGATCATCTCCCTCTTAGCGAAGCCCTACCTCCCTCCCTCCTCGTCTCTCGTAGTGCTTGGCGAAGCCCTGCTGGAGTTCCGCGCTCCTCCACCACCACCACGCCGTCGTGCTGCTGCTGGACGGAGTCTTCCCCAACCTCTCCTTCTCCCATTGCTGGATCAAGGCGTAGGAGACATCACCGGGCTACACGTGTGTTGAACGCGGAGGCATCGTGGTTCGGCGCTTAGATCGGAATCAACCGGGATCTGAATCGCTATGAGTACAACTCCTTCATCCGTGTTCTTGCAACGCTTCCGCTTAGCGATCTACAAGGGTATGTAGATGCACTCCCCTTCCCCTCGTTGCTAGATTACTCCATAGATTGATCTTGGTGATGCATAGAAAATTTTAAATTTCTGCTACGATCCCCAACAGTCCGGTCCTGGCGCCCGACTGGTGGCAGCTTGATTGGCAGCATCGCCGGACATATTCCGGCGGGCGTTCTTTCTGTTAAAGAAACACGGGCATCATTAAATTTTTAGAAAGAAGACAACCACGGAGCGGGGTTTTTCCTATACCTTTGCGCCGACGTCTCCGTCCTGACCGCCTTCCTTTTTGGCCTACCCGGCCTCGGTACCTCTTGCTAGCGAGTTGTTGCGGGTTCGGCAGGGCGTCCCGAATGCCTTCCCTGTAAAAGATGCCATGTGTATATGGTGGGTGAAGTGCCTAAAAGGGGATCCTAGTTTTGGAGTTGGGTCTTTTTGATTTTTCTTACCTGCGTTGCAGGGAGCAGTCCGGGATAGTCGGTCGTAATGGCCACCAGGGCATCGTCGCAGCTTAACTGATAGAACTGGCGGTCTATCAGTTCCACGGAGATAACCGGATCTTCTTCAAGTCCGGAATCGAGGGCCCGGTCAGGGTCCTCTGGTTGTGGAGAAGGGCTGCTGACCTCCTTTATGGCTTTTCGCAATTCCTGCCGCAAAGTGGCAAGGTTAATACTTACAATTAAGAATGCGGGAAAATGGGGGCAGGGAGATATAACTTACCCAGCTTGGAGGATTGTACATGGAGAATCCATCCCGTGGCTTAATGCGGGTGAACTCCTCTTCCTCACCCTTGAACAGTTCGAACAGAATTTTCGCTAGAGCGGCAGCATTGTCCAGACCCTTACGCCCGCAGCAGGTGGCGTCATCCGCCCCGTTATAACACCACAAGCGGTACCCATGATATTGAAGTGGCTGCACTCCCCGCATTATGCAAATCGACATAACTTCGATTATTGTCATTCCTGATCGAGCCAGTGCTTTGATCCGGTTCATCAGATAGAGGACTTCTCCGTTGTCTTCCGCCTGGGGGCTCCGTGGGCGCCAACTTTGGCGCTTCTTCAAAGGAGCATTGTTGAACTCAAGAAGACCCCGCTGAACAGGGTCCGGAAGGGGGACGTCCTCCATATAAAACCATTCTGATGGCCAGTCTTCAGACAACTTCTTCAGGGTACCGGACAGGTATCCGGTATCGGCGATGTGCCATATTTCGGCTCCGCCCACTTGATAAAGTGATTCCCTTTGTGTGTGAGGGACAAGGCAGAATAGCCTTTTCCACAGCTCAAAGTGAGCCTCGCAACCTAGGAACAACTCGCAGAGAGCAACATAGCCGGCGATATGTAGAATGGAGGCAGGGGTGAGATTGTGTAATTGGATGCCGTGGAACTCCAGGAGCCCGCGGAGGAACGGATGAATTGGAAATTCAAGTCCCCTTAGTAAGTAAGGAACAAGGAAGACCCGTTCCCCCATGGAGGGACAAGGAAAGCTCTCCGCTTGCGCCCCGCCATTGTAGGTGGCAAGCCCGGCTCGAGCGGGCACCATATACGCCGGAGGGAGAAATCCCTTAGTCTGCAGCTCGACTAATCGACTATGCGGGACTGAACACCTCTCCCTTAGTCTGCAGCTCGACTAATCGACTATGCGGGCTTAGGGCTACGGGGGCGGGAGGAGGAGCTGCGGAGGTCGGCCATGCTGGAATGGATCTTTCTGAAACACGCTCTAATGAACTCTCGCTGGGGGAGGATGGTATGGATCGGATCTAAGAATCCCCGTTCCTTTAATAGACAATTTATTTATATGGCTAGGGGGTGAAGGTAAAAACTCCCTGGCGCCTCGTATTCGTTCGACGCGTGGGAGAAGGCCCTTATTGGGCACAGAAGCCAAGAGGTTCAACATTTATGGAGCCGGACACTGCTTACGAACACTTGAAAGTTGGAGAAGAACCCGCCTTGCAGTGCCGAAGACAACACTGCGCGCCGGACTCATCGTCATTGAAGCCTGGTTCGGGGGCTACTGAAGGAGTCCTGGATTAGGGGGTCTCCGGACAGCCGGACTATATCCTTTGGCCGGACTGTTAGACTATGAAGATACAAGATTGAAGACTTTGTCTCGTGTCCGGATGGGACTCTACTTGGCGTGGAAGGCAAGCTAGGCAATACGGATATGTATATCTCCTCCTTTGTAACCGATCTTGCACTAGTAGAAAAAGGGCCTATTGTCCCGGTTCGTAAGGGCCTTTTGTCCCGGTTCCTGAACTGGGACTAAAGGGTCGGTACTAATGCCCTGTCCCTTTAGTCCCGGTTCAATCCAGAACCGGGACAGATGGGCCTCCACGTGGCCTGTGCGCGGAGCCCAGACAGGAGGGCCTTTGGTCCCGGTTGGTGGCACCAACCGGGACCAACAGGCATCCACGCGTCAGCATTTCTGTGGCTGGGGTTTTTGTTTTTTTTTGAAAGGGGGGGTTGGGGGTTTTGGGGGGGTTAATTTAGGTGTTTCATATATTGTGTTAGCTAGCTATAATTAATAGAGAGAAGTGTCCTCTCTTATGTCTGTGCTTGGTCGACGCTACGTACTATACATACGTATAGAGAGGACTAGACACACTAGCTAGCTAGTAAGCAAAAGAAGGAAACAGAAGATCGTCATGAACATATATGCATACAGAGAGAAGTGATATCGACCACCTCTCCTTCTCCGAGAGATTGGTCGAATAACAAGTTCTCGTATATCTATCCAACACTACCGACTACATATATACAATAATTATCTCTTACAAATATAATCTCCTAACATACGGACTCATGGTCCACATGGTATTCTCCGTCTTCAGCGATCACGTGGTCAAGAAAGAATGCCGCCAATTCCTCTTGAATTGCTCGCATGCGAGCTGGTGCTAGGAGTTCATCCCGCTTCCGAAACATCTAATTTGAAGAAGGGGGTCAATACATATATATATATATATGAATGAATGAAACTCAACACAAATGATGGTAATAAAATAAAATTGTGAATGTTGTTATTTACGCACTTCATATTGTTCGTCAGAGTAGCCCCGCTCACAGGTCGTGTGGCGGATGGACTCACAAATGTAGTATCCATAGAAATCATTCCCTTGTTCCTGCCACAACCACTTTACAAGAAATAGAGGTCAATCAGACTGATAAGCAAGAATGCCAAATGGTATTGATGAAACTAGCGCTTGAATCAATAGGAGATGCGCGGAACATGCTACTATAGTACTTACTTTCGGGTGTCTAAATTGTAGCTTCTTCGGGAGTCCCGCAGCTTTTTTGGTGAATTTTTTCCAAACCCTACCAGACAAAGAAAACAATTACTTGATATATCAGGAAATGAACAAAGTTGCTGATATGGTGGATAATGATCGATTTAACTTACTTCTCGAGCATTTGAGTCATGTCCGCATAGTCCTGGGGATCTTTTCGTCTTGAGTCTAAGACGGTTACTAGTCCTTGCTCAAGCTTAATCTCTAGGAGAATATAGTGGAAACTGCACACACATGCATAACTCATCAATTACATTACTATAACCTTGACTAATATATAAGGGAAACCAAATATGCACAAGACAGTAACACTCACTTGAAGTTGTAAGGAAAGAGTATTATATCTTTGTTTTCATTTATTACCAACGATCGTAGCAAGTTGGCCTCGGTATCTGCGGCATGAAATTTAACCTCAGATGCATATATGAGATTTGTGTTAATGAACCCAATATCACCGATTTGTCTTTTCTTCAATTCGACGATCTTCAATCTATATAATATAGTGAGGATAATTATAAATACATGCAATGAAAGAGCTGAGCTATATAGTGAGACTTAATGACAGAAGTAGTACTACTTATAGACAGTAGCAGGTGACCGTTGCTTTATCGAGGGCCAATTGATTGAAAAACTGAAAGAACTCCTCAAATGGAACAGGCAACAGTTCAATTCCAACGAGGTCATGCTCCTTTTTAACTCTCACATACAAAGTACTCCTCCCCCCAGACTCTCTGCAGATTTTCAAGTACCAATCATGCAATCTTTGCATCATCGTTGATAGAGATCTTTCATCTTTGATGAGAGGCTTCCTGTACTCATATCTTTGTATCCGCACCTCCATGAAATCATAATGTACATTGTCGGGCAGGTAATCTCCAAGATTGCTATAACCGGCACCATCATCGGATCATTAGCGACGATGTCGCTAGGCACCTTGAGCAGGGGCACGATTGCTTCGCTTGTTCGCCGAGCTGGGCAATTTGTTTCCCAGCTCATCGTTCTTTCAGCCTTTGATCACTGACAGTACTTCCCGACTGCTCCGCTTCGGCAAATTCCTTTCCAATAATGCGCTCATAGTTTCCTTTCGGCGGAGACTTGGGTGGTTTTGTCAGGGCAGCTAGAGTGCGCTTCGCTTTCACCGGATCTACCTTCTCCTCCGGAGGTGGATGTTTCTTTGCTTTCACCCCTTCAAAGAAGTTCCTCACTTCTTCTCGCGCGATCTCGGCGTTCTCCTCCAGGGTCCTCTCGTATGGTAACTTCTCTGGAGTCTTCAGAGAAGGACCGAATCTGTATGTCCTCCCGCCTCTGGCTGTACTGCTAGATGCCGGTAGAGTAGACGGAGCGGTTGTCTTCTTTACTTTCTTATGAGGTGGAGGAGAAGGACTACGACGCGCCGGAGCAGCCGGAGTGGCAGCAGGTCTCTTCCGCCCTTGCTGACGAGGCGGAGAAGGAGGAGGCTGGCTGCTCGGGTGCGCCGGCGCAGGCGGAGAAGGAGGCGGAGTGCCGCCACGCACCGGAGAAGGAGCCGCCCGGGTGCCCTGATCGTCACTCGCTGGAGGAGGAGGCGGAGTGCCCTGACTTGCCGGAGGAGGAGGAGGAGGAGGAGGCGTCCAGTTCGGAAGGTTGATGAGCTCCTTCCGCCATAGGCATGGAGTCTTCAGAGCAGAACCCAGCCGAGTCTCCCCTTCACCGGTAGGGTGGTCAAGCTAGAGGTCCTCAAATCCCTCCGTTATTTCATCCACCATCACCCTAGCATATCCTTCTGGAATCGGCCGGCAGTGAAAAGTTGCGCCGGGTTCAGTAGGAAAAACAGAGCCAACAGCCGCCTTGACCTTCATATTAATCCATTACGTCATAAGGTGGCAATTTTGAAACTCCGTGATAGCATCCATGGGATAGCTGGCAGGAGCCGTCAAGACATGCTCCGGCTGAAGTAGCTCGGTGGAAGCCACGCTGCTTCTCCACTGAGATGGAGGGGTAGCTTTGGGGGAAGCTTCAGCAGTTCGTTTGCTGCGATTTGCTTCTTGTTCCTCTATCGCTTGTACCCTAGCGTGCAGCGCATGCAGTTGGGTCTATTCCACTTTCTTCCTCCGTGGCATTTGTAACCGCCTGCGTCCGGAAACCCAATCTTCCACGGAATGGAGCCTGGCATGCCTCGTGTCCGTCCAGGGTGCTCAGGATTCCCGAGGGCCATTGTGAGCTCGTCGTTCTCTCTGTCTGAAAAGAACGTCCCTTGCTGCGCTGCTTCGATATACTGCTGAAGCTTCTTGACAGGTATGTCCATTTGATCATTTGTCCAAATGCACTTCCCTGATATAGGGTCCAAGGTTCCTCCAGCCCCGAAGAACCAAGTCCGGCAACGGTCTAGCCAGTTAATTGTCTCTGGTTCGATCCCTTTATCAACCAGATCATTCTCAGTCTTGGTCCACTTAGGCCGGGCTACGAGGTAGCCACCTGACCCCGTGCGATGGTGATGCTTCTTCTTCGCAGCATTTTGCTTGTTTGTCGCCGACATCTTCTTACTCTTTTCCGATGTCTTGTGGGCCACAAATGCGGGTCAGTGATCTCTGATCTTCTCATATCTGCCCTTGAATTCTGGTGTCTCTTTATTTTCGACAAACTTATTCAGCTCTTTCTTCCACCTCCTGAATAGTTCTGCCATCCTCTTAAGAGCAAAAGACTTGATTAATTGCTCTTTAACTGGCTTCTCCGGATCATCCTCTGGCGGTAGGGTGAAATTTGACTTCAGCTCAGTCCAAAGATCTTTTTTCTGCATATCATTGACATAAGACACCTCAGGGTCTTCTGTAGCCGGCTTTAACCATTGCTGGATGCTGATTGGGATCTTGTCCCTAACCAAAACCCTGCACTGAGCAAAAAATGCGCTGTCGGTGTCAAAACCGGCAGATCTCGGGTAGGGGGTCCCGAACTGTGCGTCTAGGCGGATGGTAATAGGAGGCAGGGGACACGATGTTTTACCCAGGTTCGGGCCCTCTTGATGGAGGTAAAACCCTACGTCCTGCTTGATTAATATTGATGATATGGGTAGTACAAGAGTAGATCTACCACGAGATCAGAGAGGCTAAACCCTAGAAGCTAGCCTATGGTATGATTGTTGTTCTGTCCTACGGACTAAAACCCTCCGGTTTATATAGACATCGGAGAGGGCTAGGGTTACACAGAGTCGGTTACAATGGTAGGAGATCTACATATCCGTATCGCCAAGCTTGCCTTCCACGCCAAGGAAAGTCCCTTCCGGACACGGGACGAAGTCTTCAATCTTGTATCTTCATAGTCCAGGAGTCCGGCCGAAGGTATAGTCCGGCTATCCGGACACCCCCTAATCCAGGACTCCCTCAATAGCCCCTGAACCAGGCTTCAATGACGATGAGTCTGACACGCAGATTGTCTTCGGCATTGCAAGGAGGGTTCCTCCTCCAAGTACTTCATAGAAGATTTTGAACACAAAGGTAGTGTCCGGCTCTGCAAAAATAAGTTTCCTCATATTGCCATAGAGAGAATAATATTTACAAAAATCTAATCTACTGACGTATTTCGTAGCGTGACATCACACCACGGCCAAGTCTTTATTCGAATCGTTTTACTGTTCCACCTCAGCATGTTTAGCGAGGCGGTTTCCTTGGCATGTCTTGTCAAAGCAGAGATCGTGTCCCCTTATCCCGGGATTCTCATCAATACGGGCGTGGGTAACCCAACCGCGCCATTGATTACGGCGCTTGGGAGATAAGCGAGTTTTACCAGGCTGGTGGGGACGCATAGTCGCGTCCACCCATATAAGGGGATAAGGATCCACCTTTTCATCCACGCCTTCTTCCTCCTTTGCCTATCCATTTCCGCGCACTCGAGCTCCAGTGCCCAAGTCCGCACACCCCACCTCAACCTTCTCCAGTCATGTCCGGAGCGGGAGGCAAGTGGATGGTCTCCTCCGTCACGGAGGGACACATCAAAAAACTGAGGAAGGCCGGATACTTGTCTAACGACATTGCGCACCGGCTTCCCGAAGAGGGGCAGCTCATCCCCACCCCTAGGCCCCATGAGAGGGTGGTGTTCCTCCCCCATTTCCTCCGTGGACTGGGCTTCCCTCTCCACCCATTTGTCCGGGGGGTCATGTTCTACTATGGCCTGGATTTCCACGATCTGGCCCCAAACTTTGTCCTTTATCGTCGTGTGCGAAGCTTTCCTCCACATCCGCCCCCATTTCGGCCTATGGCTCAAGACTTTCAATGTCAAGCCGAAGATGGTGCGCGGCACCCAGGCGGAGTGCGGAGGCGCCATGGTGGGCAAGATGCCCAACGTCTTATGTCTCGAGGGCTCCTTTGTGGAGACCCTAAAGGGGTGGCAATCGGGGTGGTTTTACATCACCGAGCCGCGTGACCCTGAATGGGTCGCAGCCCCCGAGTTTCGATCCGAACCCCCTACGCGGTTCACCTCCTGGAAAGAGACGGCCCTGTCATGGGGTAAAAAAGGAGAGCTGACCGGACTCCAAACATGCGTCCAAACCCTGGAGGACAAGAAGCTCAAACTTGTCAATGTAGTCCGGGTTATGCTCATCCGCCGGATCCTCCCGTGTCAACAACAGGCTTTCAACTTGTGGGAGTTCGACCCAGCGCAGCACCGAACTCTGAGCAGGCTCTTCGACACGACGTACGAAGATGCCTGGAAGGTGCTTTTCAAGGGCGCCGAGGCCCCCGCATCCGCTACCGAGGATCGCGGATTCAGCACGTAGCGTCACGCTCATGCGGTAGACTGTTTTTACCTTTTACAAGGTATTAGTTTTCCATGGTTTGACTCCATGCGGGATCTAAGCTCCCTTACCTTTGACAGGATTGGCAGGAAACGTCCGGACAGATCAACTGTCTGACTCCTTTGCCCGGAGGCCCAGCGGATGCTCGCTTGGCGAAGCTGCTGGTTCCGGCACCCTATTTGGTGCCGGAGAAGAAGGCCACAGGGACTCGAAAGAGTGCCCGGCGCCAGGAGGTGTCGGATTCATCATCCAACGATTCCAAGGCGCACTCCTCCCATGAAGACGAGGAGGAGGAAGAAGAGACCTCTCCCCCTCCAGCGGGGGGAGGGAAGAAAAGGAAGGCCGCCCCAACTGGGGAGGCCGAAGGGTCCAAGAAGGGGAAGACCCCTCCTCCGGACTACTCCACCAACACCGACGACGGCGAAGAGGAGTGGCCGCACAGGGCCAAGCCCCTGGCGAGATCGTAAGTATCCGAATACCAGAGTGATTCATAGTATTCCCCCATTGCATAGCTTTTCCTTACGTCGAACATGTTTATGCAGTCCGCCCAAGGCCGGGCTCGACGAGTCGTCGAGCGGCTCCCTGCATTCGTCGGATGTGAATTCGCTTCCGGCGACTACCTCCCCCCACCCTATGGACGACGCCGAGGCGGCGTCCCAGCAGGTTCCAAGCCAGGAGGAGGTGGTCCTGGAGGCGCCGCAAGGCGACCTCCCGGACTCCAGGCGTGAAGGGGATAGAACCCCCAAGGGCTCCAAGTCTGGCTTTGAGCCGGACACCACGCCGGAACCTTCAATGGTTCCGGACTCCGGTAGGCAGCCTCCTTCCAAGAGGAGCAAGCCTACCGAGCTGGTGACCTCCGTCCAACCGGAGGCACCGGACAATTTGCTGGAGGTGCTTAACGGCGCCTCCATCGACGAGGTGCACCGCACTATTATGAGTGCGGTGATCCAGAAGGTTCAGTCCGCCAAGAGCGGACTGACTGAAGCCTGTGCCAGCCTTCTAACAGGCTTTGAGGTAAGTAAAAGATATGTAAAAATATTACCGCATAGACAGTAGCCCCTGATGCTCTGTTTGGCATTCAGAAAGAAAAGCCGAATAGAGGATCTAATACCATTCGCAGGAGTCTAACAAAAGTAAGTCAATATGCGTATGCAGGCTTCGCTGCTAGCATCCGCCGCACTGACTGCGGAGGTGGGCACGCTGAAGCAGAACCTCGAGCGGTCTGAGCAAGAGCTCGGCCTAGCCAAGCAGCGGCTCGAGGACAAGGAAGGTAAGAAATACCTTATTTAAATATGCGAAAGGTGCAATTGCAAAAAGTGACAGGATTAACATGGCTATTGTAGGGGCCACAACTGAGGTGGCGACCCTTAAGCAAGTGCTGGCCGAGGCCAAGAAGAGGGCTACCACGGAGTGCACCGAGCGGGAGAAGCATGAGTCGCAGGTTGGCGAGGTGCGGCAAGAGCTCCAGGATCTCATGAAAAAACATGAGAGTTTGGAGCTTGACTCGAAGGCGCGAGAGTCTGAGCTCGCGGCGGCCATTGAAGATGCCAAGTCTGCCAAGGCCGAAGCCCAGAAGGCCCTCCAGGAGGTTGAGGCAATAAAAAAGATAGCGGCGGGTAAGGCATTCTTTATGCAAAGCAAGCACGTAAAAGTGAATTACTTGTTACTTATCCGAATCCGGAGCTCTCCAGGAGCATTCACAGACTTGCCTCATAGCGTGTCGGATGCTGCCACCTTCTACCGAGCCGAGGAGGGAAGTTCGACGGAGAAGGTGTTCTGGTCTCAGTATGCTGAGGCCGAACACCCGGTGCCCTTAAGCGACCAGCTGAAACAGCTGGTCGAGCTCCATAAGGTGGCCGAACAGGCCATGAAGGGCCTCATAGTCCGGCTGTGGCCTGGAGAGGCCATGCCTGGGAGCTACTTCGGGCTGGTGAGGCGGCTGGTGGAGGCCTGTCCAAGGCTCGAAGTCATCAAGCACTCCGTATGCATCGAGGGTGCCCGTAGGGCACTTGCCCGTGCGAAGGTGCACTGGGGCAAGCTGGATGCTGAGAAGCTCGTGAAGGACGGGCCACCGCCGGGCAAGGAGCATTGCAAGCCCGAGATGTATTATGAGGGCGTTCTGAAGGGTGCCCGCCTTATGGCGGATGAATGTTCTAGGGATGTAATTTTGGAGTAAACTCGCTCGTTTTGTCCTGTGCGCTTAAAACTTGTTCATGTGCGCTAAGCAATGCTTTTTGAATTTAAAATATTACCTTCTGTGCGGCCGTTTATCAAATTTAAGAGATGGCGAGTCGTCGGCTTCTGCCCCCATGCCACGAGTGCTGGGGTGTTCGAGATAAACATGAGCGCTCTTTTTTCCCATTTTTGGGTCCTTCGAGGGAGGCGCTCAACACAACGAACACGGCAATCGGACTATAATGCTTGAACACTCTCACTTAGCCAAAGAATTCTGAAATTTTAAATTTCGGCGAAGCCCCTAGTGTTCGGAAGACCGAGTTCGGGGCGCTATCCACGCCTAGGCCGGACAAAAGCCGACTCCTCGCTCTAAGCGGCATAAGTCTTTAGGGACTCGAAAACCTCTCGAACAGCGACCAACTCTCGCCTCATCATGACGGTCAGTTTTAGCTTTCTCTACTGAGGTGCTTAGCCCAGCTCAACTAGGGCACAATCACAGTAGTTCTCCTAGTGCTACCTTAGCCGATATAACGGAATGTAAGGTACCAAAACATAGGAGCCGGGCAAGCCCAACTATTGACCCAAGACATGATTCGGAGCCGATGCATATAATGCTATAAGTTCGGGGTGCCGCACTTGTGAAAGTGTTCGGACTTCTCACATCGTATTGTGGGGTACTTAAGCCCCTAGTGTATTGGCCGTACCAAAGTGTACGGGTGCAACATGTCATTAATGAACATATATTCGTAAAAAGAGTAATGCAATAATAGACGGAAGCTATGCATTGTTTATTTAAAAAAAGTTGCGATCAAAGCAGAACGATACAAATACTGCAATACGCAAAAGATGGGACTATTTAACATGTCCTTTCCAGGGGCAAGCTGCGGAATGTTATGTGAAACAGGTATACTGCTCGTTATAGAGACCACCTTAGAGTTCCATGGTGCGGCGTAGTTTTCTGCTTCCCTGGTTGTATCGTTTGTGCGGCAATTGTACTACCGGACAAGCCTTCCGAAGAATGGAGTCCTGAAAATAAGAGAAAATTAAGAAATCGGCAGCCCCTAGTGCGGTTTAAGCCGCGTTTCGGGCGTGTCGTGATGGTGCCCCTCCCCCTGTGCCCATGGTATTTCCAGAGCGTAGTTATGTATGCGCAACACTGGTTTTGCAAGTTCGCGAGGGCTGGAGTTGGGGCCGCATTGCTACGCTTGCTCGGAACGTGCCAGGCTGTCTTGTTGTAGGTTACTCCGGACGTTTAATGGCCGGACTGGAGAATTGCCTTGAGAGGCTGCTTTGTACTTCCGCTGCGATAGCCGCCGTATGCTCCTCCGTTCAGAGAGAGCGTTTGGTGTTTCCATTGATCGTGATGACTCCTCGAGGGCCTCGCATCTTGAGCTTGAGGTATGCATAGTGCGGCACCGCATTGAACTTAGCAAATGCGGTTCACCCGAGTAGTGCGTGATAGCCACTGCGGAACGTGACTATGTCAAAGATTAACTCCTCGCTTCGGAAATTATCCGGAGATCCGAAGACCACTTCAAGTGTAACTGAGCCTGTACAGTTGGCCTCTACACCTGGTATGACGCCTTTAAAGGTCATTTTAGTGGGTTTAATCCTCGAGGGATCGATGCCCATTTTCCGCATTGTATCCTGGTAAAGCAGGTTCAGGCTGTTGCCGCCGTCCATAAGGACTCTAGTGAGGTGAAATCCGTCAATAATTGGGTCTAGAACCAATGCGGCGAATCCGCCATGACGGATGCTAGTGGGGTGGTCCCTTCGATCAAACGTGATCGGGCAGGAAGACCATGGGTTCAACTTTGGGGCGACTGGCTCCATCGCGTATACCTCCCTTAGCGCACGCTTCCGCTCCCTCTTGGGGACGTGGGTTGCATATATCATGTTCACCATCCGCACTTGTGGGGGAAAACCTTTCTGTCCACTGTTGTTCGGCGGCCGGGGCTCCTCCTCGTCATCGCTATGCAGCCCCTTGTCTCTGTTTTCGGCATTTAGCTTGCCTGCCTGCTTGAACACCCAACAATCCCTGTTGGTGTGATTGGCTGGTTTTTCGGGGGTGCCATGTATCTGGCATGAGCGGTCGAGTATTCGGTCCAAACTGGACGGGCCCGGGGTATTTCTTTTGAATGGCTTTTTCCGCTGACCGGGTTTAGAGCTTCTGAATCCGGCATTAACTGCCATATCCTCAGCATTGTCGCCGTTAATGCGGCGCTTTTGCTTGTTGCGACGCGACCTGCCACTGCTGTCCTTGGTATCCGAATTACCAGGGCTCTTGGTCATGTTATTGCTGCGAGCTAGCCAGCTGTTTTCTCCCGCGCAAAAGCGGGTCATAAGCGTCGTGAGGGCTGCCATAGATTTCGGCCTTTCCTGTCCTAGGTTCCGTGCAAGCCACTCGTCGCGGATGTTATGCTTGAAGGCTGCTAGGGCCTCTGCGTACGGACAGTCGACGATTTGATTTTTCTTGGTTAGGAACCGTGTCCATAATTGTCTGGCCGATTCCTCTGGCTGCTGAATTATGTGGCTTAGGTCATCGGCGTCTGGTGGTTGCACATAGGTGCCCTGGAAATTGTCGAGGAATGCAGCTTCCAGGTCCTCCCAACGACCAATTGATTCTGCTGGCAAGCTGTTAAGCCAATGCCGAGATGGTCCTTTAAGCTTGAGTGGGAGGTATTTGATGGCGTGTAGGTCATCACCGCGGGCCATGTGGATATGAAGGAGATAGTCCTCGATCCATACCGCGGGATCTGTTGTGCCATCGTATGATTCGATGTTCATGGGTTTGAAACCCTCGCGGATTTGATGATCCATTACTTCATCTGTGAAGCATAGTGGGTGTGCGGCGCCTCTGTATTGGGCTATATCACGACGCAGCTCAAGCGAGCTTTGTCTACTGTGTTCGGCACGGCCAGATTTACTGTATCTGGAGGGACGGTTACCGTCTCATGCCGTGGGGCGCCCACGCGATCCGTAGATCGATCTTGTTTGCCTCGCCTTGTCCTCCAATATATCTCGCAGGTCTGGCATGTTTTCCCATGCCTTGGTATTTTTTGAGCGGCGCCGGGGTGCGGCTTGAGTGGAGGGCCGAGAGGCTTCTCTGTCGCGGCCACGTGGTGGCCGGTCGGCCGCATCATGCGCTGGTGATGTAGGTTTAGGTGCTTCCTCCTCTAATTGGGGTAGCAACCTGCGCTTTGGGTAGCTTTTGGAGGGGTGTTCGAGTTCATACTCTTCGGCCGCGAGGACTTCAGTCCATCTGTTGGCTAGCAAATCTTGATCAGCTCTAAGTTGTTGCTGTTTTTTCTTGAGGCTGCTCGCCGTGGCCATAAGCCTGCATTTGAAACGCTCTTGTTCGACGGGATCCTCCGGCACGTCAAATTCGTCGTCGTCGAGGCTTGCCGCGTCTTCGGAGGGGGCATATAATTATCGTCCTCGACCTCTCTGTCCGCCGCTCTCTCATGAGGGCTGGCTTCTCCATCCTCCTGTGCTGAATCTTGCTGGAGGTGGTTGTCTTCGGCACTGTCCGGGGTGTTATTATCTCCCGTGCTGGAATCACCGTTTTTGCTTTGCCAGGATTTAGAGCGGCGCCGCTGACGCCGGTGCTTAGGCTGCTTCTTGGAGGGGTCATCCTCCGTTGTTCCATCGCCATTGCCTTCTTTTGGGGTGTCCACCATGTATATATCATATGACGAGGTGGCTTTCCAGTGCCCTATAGGCGTTGGTTCTTGATCGTCTCCTGCATCTGCGTCCATGCCATCGATGTCTTCGGAGTCGAAGTCGAGCATGTCGGTTAAATCATCAACAGTGGCTACGAAGTGGGTGGTGGGTGGGCTTTGAATTTCTTCATCATCCGCATCCCAACCTTGCTGACCATAGTCCGGCCAGGGCTCTCTTGATAAAGAGAGAGACTTTAGTGAGTTCAGAATATCGCCGAAGGGCAAGTGCCGAAAGATGTCCGCGGCGGTGAACTCCATGATCGGCGCCCAATCGGGTTCGATTGGTAGGGGCGCGGAGGGCTCGGAGTCTGGAGAGGAGTCCGGCTCCTTGGAGTCACGGGCTTCGTAGAGAATAGGGCTGATGTTCGGCTCGATCGCTACAGAGATTGCAGCCCCCGAGGCGATGTCCAACCACCCATCCTCGGTTGGTGCAGTTGGCTCCGAATTAAGGGTCAGAGCTGATGCGGGTGCGGCCTCCAGGGCAGTGTTCGGCGGCAGAGCTAGATCGTGCCCATCATGACAGTGCAGCGCGCTCGGTTGTGGCTTGAATCCGTCGAAGATCAAGTCTCCGCGGATGTTGGCCGTGTAGTTCATGTTGGAAATATGCCCTAGAGGCAATAATAAATTAGTTATTATTATATTTCCTTGTTCATGATAATCGTTTATTATCCATGCTAGAATTGTATTGATAGGAAACTCAGATACATGTGTGGATACATAGACAACACCATGTCCCTAGTAAGCCTCTAGTTGACTAGCTCGTTGATCAATGGATGGTTACAGTTTCCTGACCATGGACATTGGATGTCGTTGATAACGGGATCACATCATTGGGAGAATGATGTGATGGACAAGACCCAATCCTAAGCATAGCACAAGATCGTGTAGTTCGCATGCTAAAGCTTTTCTAATGTCAAGTATCATTTCCTTAGACCATGAGATTGTGCAACTCCCGGATACCGTAGGAGTGCTTTGGGTGTGCCAAACGTCAGAACGTAACTGGGTGGCTATAAAGGTACACTACAGGTATCTCCGAAAGTGTCTGTTGGGTTGGCACGAATCAAGACTGGGATTTGTCACTCCGTGTAAACGGAGAGGTATCTCTGGACCCACTCGGTAGGACATCATCATAATGTGCACAATGTGATCAAGGAGTTGATCACGGGATGATGTGTTACGGAACGAGTAAAGAGACTTACCGGTAACGAGATTGAACAAGGTATCGGGATACCGACGATCGAATCTCGGGCAAGTATCGTACCGCTAGACAAGGGAACTGTATACGGGATTGATTAAGTCCTTGACATCGTGGTTCATCCGATGAGATCATCGTGGAACATGTGGGAGCCAACATGGGTATCCAGATCCCACTGTTGGTTATTGACCCGAGAGTCATCTCGGTCATGTCTGCATGTCTCCCGAACCCGTAGGGTCTACACACTTAAGGTTCGGTGACGCTAGGGTTATAGAGATATTAGTATGCGGTAACCCCAAAGTTGTTCGAAGTCCCGGTTGAGATCTCGGACGTCACGAGGAGTTCCGGAATGGTCCGGAGGTAAAGAATTATATATAGGAAGTGCTATTTCGGCCATCGGGACAAGTTTCGGGGACACCGGTATTGTACCGGGACCACCGGAAGGGTCCCGGGGGTCCACCGGGTGGGACCACCTGCCCCGGGGGGCCACATGGGCTGTAGGGGGTGCGCCTTGGCATATATGGGCCAAGGGCACCAGCCCCAAGAGGCCCATGCGCCAAGAGATGAGGAAAGGAAGAGTCCTAAAGGGGGAAGGCACCTCCGAGGTGCCTTGGGAAGGAGGGACTCCTCCCTGGCCGCACCCTTCCTTGGAGGAAGGGGCAAGGCTACACCCTCCCCCTCTCCCTTGGCCCTATATATAGTGGGGGGAAGGGAGGGCAACCATATCTAAGCCCTGGCGCCTCCCTCTCCCTCCCATGACACATCTCCCTCCTCCCACAGCGCTTGGCGAAGCCCTGTTGGAATCCCGCTACTTCCACCACGCCGTCGTGCTGCTGGATCTCCATCAACCTCTCCTCCCCCCTTGCTGGATCAAGAAGGAGGAGACGTTGCTGCTCCGTATGTGTGTTGAACGCGGAGGTGTCGTCCGTTCGGCGCTAGGATCATCGGTGATTTGGATCACGACGAGTACGACTCCATCAACCCCGTTCTCTTGAACGCTTCCGTGCGCGATCTACAAGGGTATGTAGATCCACTCCTCCCTCGTTGCTAGATGACTCCATAGATAGATCTTGGTGACACGTAGGAAAATTTTGAATTTATGCTACGTTCCCCAACAGTTCAAACTTCCAAATCTGACCTGATGGCCAGGGGCGTAGCTTTCGATCTGCTCCAGATGACCAAGCGAATTGGCCCGCAGTGCAAAGCCGCTAATACGAAGATCTGTCCGGGGAGAAAGGTCTCACCCTTTAGTCCCGGTTGGTGCCACCAACCGGGACCAAAGGCCTCTTTTCAGCAGCCCAAAGAGCGGGAAGCGGCGGCCTTTGGTCCCGGTTGGTGGCACCAACCGGGACT
>NC_041390.1:40638630-40639488 GCF_002162155.2 Triticum dicoccoides | reverse complement strand
GGGGGGCATTGGTCACGGTTTGTGCCACGAACCGTGACCAATGCCCCCTTTAGTCCCGGTTGGTGCCACCAACCGGAACCAATGGCCTGCGCCTGCCAAAGCCGCGGTGCGGTGGGATGTTTAGTCCCACCTCGCTAGCTGAGGAGCGGCCGCACCTGTTTATAAGCGCTGCCCCGCCATCTCCATCGAACTCCTCATAACTGCAGGCCTCTGGGCCTAATCTCACACCACTATTCCTGTGGGCCTGCTGGGCCTTCTGCGGGCCTGAATCCTAGCCCATGGATGGGCTTCTAGTCGTATTCACGCCGTGGTGGCCCAGTAGGAGGCATTTTTTTACTATTTATTTTTTCATTTCTACTTAGAACTAAATACTTATAGTTTTTTAGTGATTTTTTTCTTTTAGGTCACAAAAATTATAAACTTTCTGTTAGTGCCATTAGTTTTAAAATTTGAATAGTTTAAATTTGAATTTTTTAAAATTTGTGTGAATCACTAGTTTATGAATAACTTTACTATAAAAATTGATTTTTGAGTCATTCTTTTTCCTGCTATTTAACATTAGTGTGTTTTATCATTATACTCAATTTGGTAATTTTAGTTAGTCATAACAAATATTAAAGGCATTTTTTTCTTTTTTGCTATTTATTTATTCATTTCTACTTAGAACAAAATACTTATAGTTTTTTAGTGATTTCTTTTTTCTTTTAGGTCACAAAAATTATAAACTTTCTGTTAGTGCCATTAGTTTTCAAATTTGAAAACACTTTTTTAGTTTTTTTGCTTTTAGTGCCTATTTTTCCAGTTTTTTTGTTTTGTTTTCTGCATTATTTATTTTATTTTATTTTTTGCTTTATTTTT
>NC_041390.1:40633504-40638415 GCF_002162155.2 Triticum dicoccoides | reverse complement strand
CTTTTTGCTTTATTTTTAGAAAAATTATAAACTTTCTGTTAGTGCCATTATTTTTCAAATTTGAAAACACTTTTTTAGTTTTTTGTTTTCTTTGTTGCTTTATTTATTTTATTTTGTTTCTACTCACAACAAAATACTTATTGTTGCTATTTTTATTTTTTTAAGTCTTTTTGTTTTGTTTTCTGTATTATTTATTTTCTTTTGTTTTTTGCTTTATCTTTTAATTCTTTTTGCTTTTAGGTCAGCAAAATTATAAACTTTCTGTTAGTGCCATTAGTTTTAGAAAAGTTATAAACTTTCTGTTAGTGCCATTAGTTTTCAAATTTAAATAGTTAAAATTTGAATTCTTTGAAATTTGTGTGAATCACAAGTTCGTGATTAACTTTACTAAAAAAATGAACATAGATGCATCTATAGAGAAAATTCGACCTAAATTCATAGTTTTCAAATGAACTCTGAAAAAGTTGGCATAGCATACTCGTGTGTTACAAAGTTGGCATGGTATCATCATAATAGTTGCGGGAGAAAGTCTTCACTTTTTCTTCGCTTATGTCATTTGCTTATTGCGCCGTAACCATGGATAATCTTCATCGTTTATCAGGATGCTTGGGTCAGCCTTGACATTGAAGGGAGGAATTTTATGAAACTTTTCATAATCTTCAGACATGTCTGTCTTGCCCTCCACTCCCAGGATATCCCTTTTTCCTGAAAGAACTATGTGGCGCTTTGGCTCATCGTATGATGTATTGGCTTCCTTATATTTTCTTTTTCTCGGTTTGGTAGACATGTCCTTCACATAGATAACCTGTGCCACATCATTGGCTAGGACGAACGGTTCGTCAGTGTACCCAAGATTTTTCAGATCCACTGTTGTCATTCCGTACTGTGGGTCTACCTGTACCCCGCCTCCTGACAGATTGACCCATTTGCACTTAAACAAAGGGACCTTAAAATCATGTCCGTAGTCAAGTTCCCATATGTCCACTATGTAACCATAATATGTGTCCTTTCCGCTCTCGGTTGCTGCATCAAAGCGGACACCGCTGTTTTGGTTGGTGCTCTTTTGATCTTGGGCGATCGTGTAAAATGTATTTCCATTTATCTCGTATCCTTTGTAAGTCAATACAATCAAAGATGGTCCCCTGGACAACAAGTACAGCTCATCACAAACAATGTTGTCACCTCTGAGACGTGTTTCCAACCAACTGCTGAAAGTCCTGATGTGTTCACATGTAATCCAGTCGTCCCACTGCTCCGGGTGTTTGGAGCGCAGACTGTTCTTGTGTTCATCGACATACGGGGTCACCAAGGTAGAGTTCTGTAGAACTGTGTAGTGTGCTTGAGACCAAGAATATATGTCCCTGCATATTATTGAGTCACTTCCAAGAGTGCCTTTTCCAGTCAGTCTCCCCTCGTACCACGATTTAGGGAGACATATCTTCTTAAGGCCAGGAATGAAGTCAACACAAAACCCGATAACATCCTCTGTTTGATGGCCCATGGAGATGCTTCCTTCTGGCCTAGCGCGGTTACGGACATATTTCTTTAGGACTCCCATGAACCTCTCAAAGGGGAACATATTGTCTAGAAATAAGGGCCCCAGGATGACAATCTCGTCGACTAGATGAACTAGGACGTGCGTCATGATATTGAAGAAGGATGGTGGGAACACCAGCTCGAAACTGACAAGACATTGCGCCACATCACTCCTTAGCCTTGATACGATTTCTGGATCAATCACCTTATGAGAGATTGCATTGAGGAATGCACATAGCTTCACAATGGCTAATCGGACGTTTTCTGGTAGAAGCCCCCTCAATGCAACCGGAAGCAGTTGCATCATAATCACGTGGTAGTCATGAGACTTTAGGTTCTGAAACTTTTTCTCTGGCATATTTATTATTCCCTTTATATTCGACGAGAAGCCAGTCGTGACCTTCATACTGAGCAGGCATTCAAAGAAGATTTCTTTCTCTTCTTTCGTAAGAGCGTAGCTGGCAGGACCTTTATACTGCTTCGGAGGCATGCCGTCTTTTTCGTGCAAACGTTGCAGGTCCTCCCGTGCCTCAGGTGTATCTTTTGTCTTCTCATACACGCCCAAGAAGCCTAGCAGGTTCACGCAAAGGTTCTTCGTCACGTGCATCACGTTGATTGAAGAGCGGACCTCTAGGTCTTTCCAGTAGGAAGGTCCCAAAATATAGATTTCTTCTTCCACATGGGTGCGTGTCCCTCAGCGTCATTCGGAACAGCTAGTCCGTTGGGACCCTTTCCAAAGATTACGTGTAAATCATTGACATAGCAAGTACGTGATCACCGGTACGCATGGCGGGCTTCTTCCGGTGATCTGTCTCGTCTTTGAAATGCTTGCCTTTCTTTCGACATTGATGGTTGGTCGGAAGAAATCGACGATGGCCCAGGTACACATTCTTCCTGCATTTGTCCAGGTATATACTTTCAGTGTCATCTAAACAATGCGTGCATGCGTGGTATCCTTTGTTTGTCTGTCCTGAAAGGTTACTGAGAGCGGGCCAATCGTTGATGGTCACGAACAGCAACGCCTTTAGGTTAAATTCCTCCTGTCTATGCTCATCTCACATACGTACACCGTTTCCATTCCACAGTTGTAAAAGTTCTTCAACTAATGGCCTTAGGTACACATCAATGTCGTTGCCGGGTTGCTTAGGGCCTTGGATGAGAACTGGCATCATAATGAACTTCCGCTTCATGCACATCCAAGGAGGAAGGTTATACATACATAGAGTCACGGGCCAGGTGTTGTGATTGCTGCTCTACTCCCCGAAAGGATTAATGCCATCCGCGCTTAAAGCAAACCATACATGCGATCGAACTTCAGCTTCTCCTTTTGACTTGTGCATTGCGTCCTTGCATCGACAATGACCCGGCGGAGATCATCATCATCGGGCACATCGTCTGGTTCCTCTTGATCTTCAGCAGCTTCACCCGTTGCAGCATCATTGGGCACATCGTTTGGTTCCTCTTGATCTTCACCAGCTCCCCCCGTTGCAACATTACCGTATTCAGGGGGCACATAGTTGTCATCGTACTCTTCTTCTTCGTCATCTTCCATCATAACCCCTATTTCTCCGTGCCTCGTCCAAACATTATAGTGTGGCATGAAACCCTTGTAAAGCAGGTGGGAGTGAAGGATTTTCCGGTTAGAGTAAGACCTCGTATTCCCACATTCAGTGCATGGACAACACATAAAACCATTATGCTTGTTTGCCTCAGCCGCATCGAGAAACTCATGCACGCCCTTAATGTACTCGGAGGTGTGTCTGTCACCGTACATCCATTGCCGGTTCATCTGCGTGCGTTATATATAATTAAGTGTCCAAATTAATAGAAGTCCATCATCACATTAAAACCAAAGTACATACATAGTTCTCATCTAACAACATATAACTCTCCAAAGCATCTAATTAATTAAACCATACATTGAAACTATGTAAAACATTTCAATGCGAAAACAAATGCGATCATAATCGCAACCAAGGTAACAATTGATCCAACGGCATAATGATACCAAGCCTCGGTATGAATGACATATTTTCTAATCTTTCTAATCTTCAAGCGCATTGCATCCATCTTGATCTTGTGATCATCGACGACATCCGCAACATGCAAGTCCAATATCATCTTCTCCTCCTCAATTTTTTTATTTTTTCCTTCAACAAATTGTTTTCTTCTTCAACTAAATTTAACCTCTCGACAATAGGGTCGGTTGGAATTTCCGATTCACATACATCCTACATAAATAAAATCTATGTCACATTGGTCGGCATAATTTTCATAAACAATAAATGAACCAATAGTTATAAAGATAATATATATACCACATCCGAATCATATACAGGACGAGGGCCGACGGGGGCGGATACCAAAACCATCGCACTATATAAGATGCAATAATAAAAGTAAGAAAATAATACAAGTTTCTATGTAAACATACAAGTAAGAATATTTTTTCCTTTCAAAAAGAAGATAAGAACAAGAGGCTCACCACAGTGGTGCCGACGATGAGCTCGGCGCGGGTGATCGACGGCAGTGAAGATGGGGACGGGGCGTGACGGACCGCTAAACCTAGACAAATATTGAGGAAAATGGAGCTTGAAGGTCGAGTTTGGAGAGGAGAAAGCTTAAGTAGTGTGGCTCAGGCATTCCATCGAACACCTTGTGTGCATAGGAGGTGAGCTAGAGCACCCTCTCCCCCTCGGCCGGAAAAAAACAGAGCAGTGTGCTCTGCTCTTACGCGAGGGGGTATATATAGGCACCTCATTGGTCCCGGTTGGTGGCATGAACCGGGTCCAAATGCTCCCCTTTGGACCCGGTTCATGCCACCAACCGGGACCAATGGTGGTGGGCCAGGAGCGAGGCCATTGGTCCCGGTTCGTCCCACCAACCGGTACCAATGGCCCACGTGGCCCGGCCGGCCCCCTGGGCTCACGAACCGGGTCCAATGCCCCCATGGGTCCCGGTTCTAGACTGAACCGGGACTAATGGGCTGACCCGGCCTGGACCGTTGCCCCCTTTTCTACTAGTGTTGTGTAACCCTAGCCCTCTCCGGTGTCTATAAACCGGAGGGTTTTTAGTCCGTAGGACAGCAGACAATCATATCATAGGCTAGCTTCTAGGGTTTAGCCTCTCTGATCTCGTGGTAGATCTACTCTTGTATTACCCATATCATCAATATTAATCAAGCAGGACGTAGGGTTTTACCTCCATCAAGAGGGCCCGAACCTGGGTAAAACTTCGTGTCCCCTGCCTCCTGTTACCATCCGCCTAGACGCACAGTTCGGGACCCCCTACCCGAGATCCGCCAGTTTTGACACCGACACAGACAAACACCTTTGCCCGGTCTGTTATCTATATATGTGTTGCGATGAAGCATCA
>NC_041390.1:40621327-40633150 GCF_002162155.2 Triticum dicoccoides | reverse complement strand
AGTGTTGTGATGAAGCATCACCAAGCTGCTGGTGTTTTAATGGAGCAACAACTACTTCAATGGAGCGTCATCGGGGCATCGGTGTTGCGGTGAAGCATCATCGGGAGCCGTCGGTGCTTCAATGGAGCATCACTGGGGGGCCGCCGGTGTTGCGATGAAGCATCACTAAACCGCCAATGTTTCAATGGAGCATCGCCATGTCGCGGCGGTGCTTCAATAGAGCGGCATAGGGTGCTGCAAGAGGAGGAAGATGCGGGCGCTGCGTTGCTGCGAGCATGAGATCAAACGGCTACGCTTTTTAGATCGGACGGCTAGCCAGGCAGTTGATCTTTTTCTTAGATCAACTGGCTAATTTGTAGCAGCCGCTTTAATTAAATGGAATGCTTACCATCGCCGTTTGGAAAGTAAAAAATATGAGTTCCAATCCAATACGTGTACACATCGAAGAGGAAGTGTATATACATTAACGAACACCTTTGCCCCGTCACTCATCTACCGATCCAATCTTACGCCGAGCCCTCAACTAATATTCTCAACGTACGGGTCAAGTACTCCTCGATCAACCCATCGATCGTTCTGCACGGGGACAACGCCGCCGCATGCCATGGCGCCACCGCTGTCACCCAAACGCCGCTGTTGTCCGGCCGCCGCGTTGCCGTTGCCAGACGAGCTTGTCTTCAACATCCTCTCCTGGGCGCCTGTGAGTTCCGTGTGCCGGTTTCGATGCGTGTCCAGGGGGTGGCATGCCCTCGTCTCCGACCCAGCCTTCATCGCCGCGCATAGATCTCGCCACGCAGAGCCGCTCCTTGTCGTCAGATCCTTGCAGGAAAACCCCCGAAGAGGCCACGACCTGCGGCTGATGGATATGGACGGCAACGTTGTCAGGGCGATGAAAGGCATAGGCGGCATGGGGTCGCTCTCCACGAGCGCCGACGACCACGTTTGCATCACCGACTATTTCTCCGGTAGAGCCCATGTGATTGACCTCGCCAAAGGGGAGGTGGTGGTGGACTGCCCGAAACCAAAATCGCAACGGCACCACGTCTTTGGTTTCGGCCGTGCTGTACCGTCCGGCAAGTACAAGGTGGTCCGCCTCTTGTTGGGTTGGCCGGGCGACTACGAGGTCCTGACGGTAGGAGACGGCGCCAGATGGAGGCTGGTGCGGCCACCTCCCGCCGGTATCTCCGATGTACGGAGCTCCCCTGTTGCCGTCGATGGCACCATGTACTTCTTGAGCTCGGATAGTCCAAGTGATGACGCATTACTTCGCCTTGACCTCCAGAGTGAACAATGGAAGAAGCCACTGGATGGCCCAATGAACACAATGGTTCCCGAGGGGTGGAAGAGGAGAGGGATAGTCCGCATAACCGAACTCAATGGCTGTTTCTGTGTGGTTCATCTGGAGACGCACATGACTGTATGGCTCATGACGGAACCGGAGAACGAGCAGTGGGCCAAGGCGTACACGATCCCCGTCGATCCATCAACCAAGTTTTGTATGCGAATCAACCTGCGTTTGAGATGGTTAGGTGGACAGTGGTATCCCCCAACCCATCAGGGTTCAAATCCTGGTGCTCGCATTATTCCTGCATTTATTTCAGGATTTCCGGCGATGCGCTTTCAGTAGGAGGAGACGTTCCCGTCGACGATGAGGCGCCTATGGTGACTTCGTAAATCTCAAGATGATGTGCCGGCTCAGTCTTTCGGAGGTGCTCATAGGGGTAGGGTGTGCAGCCATTTTGTCCAACCCTAGTTTAATCCACTCTATTTTTGATGTGCTTTTGTGTATAACTAACAAATGTTATACCAGTCAACGCGTATGGGTGATAGTGCCGGACTTGTCGCTCAAAGTCTTCATGTTTTTCTATTAGTTCTTACTAGAATATGCATCTACATATGCAGCTTTATAAAAAAATACATATGCAGAGTGTATGCATTGCGTAAACATATGTGTAGATATCGGCTTAGTGTTGTAGATGTTGTTATCTTGCTTTTATTGATGGTCAAACTTTAAAAATATATTTGAATATACGATCGTTGCTGATCTCCAAACACCCGGTGAGATCTCATTTGGCCGCAGAAAGCGTAAGATTTTACAAAGACTATATGACTGCTATATACAAAGCTTCCACTCGAGTAGTAATAGCCGGCTTGTACCATATAGTAACATTGAGTATATACAGAATCACCTCGCAAAAAAAAAAAAGAGTATATACAGAATCACAAATTCTTCATGCAACATTACCAAAGTTTCATATATAGCACATTGCGAGTCTATCTAGATGAGCAAACAAGTGACCATGCAACAATGACTTTCATCACACATGAGTGAACCTTAAGAATACCAGAACTTCTACCGGCTTCCCTAGGTGAGAAAACCGTTTCATTGTGTGTCGTAAACTGTTTCCCGGAATATTCGGCTGCAACAGAAATTTTCAGTTCTCCCTTTATTTCAACGCAAGCAACATGGCGTGCGAGATTGACCATACCATCAGTAGTAACCGGTAACTTGTCATCTTCAAGAGAGAGCAGCAAAACTTTCATGCCATCCAGACTTCTGGTACTTGCACTGAATATACCTCGGCAACCATCTGGCCATGACCCATGAATAACTTGTATATTGATTGTAGCCTCCACAGATTTAGCAAGGCGAACGAATGTCCATTCTAGTTTGGAAAGTTTGCTAGTGGCAACAAGGTTAATCACACATGAATGATTCCATGCAGATGTTTTGTACTTCGCTGCTAAGAAGCTCAAATCTTTATCTTCGGATTCGTAAATGCCGCTCTCCACTTTCAGCACAACCTCAAAGCGCACAGAATTTGACACATCAGATAACACAACAGCTCGAGTTGGGCCTGTTAGTGTTAAATAAGGATTCTGCATGCAACAAATAATTGAAGTAGATATTAATTTGACATGCTAAAGATGGTAAATATGTTTTTTTTGTTATAACGTCAATATGAAATATAGCCAACCTAAGTAAGTAAATTGCGATAACAAGAATAAGCAGAAAAAGAGATAACATTGACCATTGCTATAAAGTTGTGATATCAAGAACAAGAGGAGAAGGCAACAGGTGACCATCGTTACATAACTCATTTAACAACTAGCACAAATAAATTGCAAAAATAGGAGTTAAAACCATTTAGTGCCATAAGCAAAAACAGTACTAGCACGTGACAACAATGGCTTGTTAATTACTCCCTCCTTTCAAAATATAAGGTGTATTAGTTTTTCAAAAGTCAAACATGTGAATGTTTGACCAACTTTTTATTATAAGAAAAAATACCAATACCTACCGTACCAAAGTTGTATCATTAGATCCATCACGGAAAATATTTTCAAATTTTATTTATTTTGTATTGTACATGCTGGCATTTTATTTTATAATCTTGGTGAAGCCTACACAAGTTCGACTTGCATGAATATCGATACACCTTATATTTTGGAACGGTGGGAGTAAGAGGTAATGTCGTGTTAGCAAGGATGTCTAAATCTGTAGAACCTTTTGCAAGAAAGCAATCCTTTCTTTAGATTCCCAAGTAAGAGATCTAAAGCCCCCCAAAAAAGAATATTGAGTAGATCACGACAGTAAAACTTGGAAAACTGTGACTATTGAATGCAAGGGAAATGTGGCCCCGAACACTGCGATGATCATATATATCAGGTGCATACAAGAAATAAAGGAAGAGAAAATTATATCTTGATGTTTCAGTGACCAACACGAAAAGATATGCTTACTATCAAGGCGTGCACACGCACCAACACACTTAACATGTCCTGTTCAAAAGAATTATTTTGCATTTGCAATTTAACAAGTTTAGAAAAAGCTTAAGAGAAAACAATCAAACAAAAACACAGGATAGAACGCAATGTCAAGAAAGAAAAGAGTATCCGGCCAAGCACACGAACCTCCAAACTGATGGTTTGACAGTTATCCCTCGCGCGAGCAAAGATGATATTGCGGTTGCGGTCTAGGTGATCTCTTATCGCGATCAAGCCATACACATTCAGTGGCCACTGCAATTCCTCTGCTATCGCCGCGACTTTGAAGGAAAAGATCTGCAGAGTTCCTGTCGGATCAACGTGACGCCATGCTGGTGGCTTGACGTCCGTATAACGCATGGCCGGGATAGCCGCTGCATGGTTGCATGCCGTGATAACTTTGTAAGCAAGATTTGAACGAAAGTAGTAGGCACTAATCAACAGGTCCATGCATGAAGAGATGTTTGAGTACTTACTGGTGTCCTCGTAGGTGCCTCGTTGGCATGCCCACATTTGGTTCCAGCCGTTGCGGTAGCTACGAGCGCAGACGGCCCTCTCGTCGGGCGACGGCCAGTCGTCCAATCGTCCTCCGTCTGCCTTCTCACGAACAACTCCATCCCTTCACTCTGCAGCCAGCTATGGTACGCCGCCGCCTCGGGATCCCCCATCGCCGCCCACTTATCCACGGCCGTCCGCTCCTCCTTGGGCAGGCTGTTCCTGCGCGCCTCCTCCGCCGCCGCTCTGCACGCCTCCGCCGATGTATACGACTCGCCACCGACCGATGCAATCATCTTCAGATCTATCGTTATCGCCAAGGACTGTGTTCGCCGGCAAACCCTCCCAGCGCGACCCCCAGAAGCCCGACAGGCCTTTTGGCCCAATCATCATTTATGTGCAGAAAAAAACAAAACAAATGTTTTAGAAAAAAAACTCATGATTTTGAAGGAGCAAAAAATGCCATATCATGGATAAGAAGTACCATATTTGTTTAAAACAGTCAAGTGTACTATACCCATGGTAATTTTGCCATGACATTTGTTCTAATTAAGGAAATTATTTTTTTGTGAAATTTGCCATGATCTAAATAGTAAATTTGCCATGCTATGAAACTAAAATTGCAACGGTCCAAAAATAGAATGCCATGGCCCAAAAACTAAATTTCCAAGGTCAAAATAATTCAATTTGCAATGGCCGAAAACTAAAATTGTCATGGTCTATAATATAAAGTTGCCATGGTAAACTATGGGAAATAATTAATAAAATTGCATGCAAAAATTTTTAAAATGAAAAAAGAAAGAAATTTGTCATGTACGTGAAACTATTTCTTTTTTGCATATTTTGCCATCTGTGAAAAAGGAAAAAATGTTGCAAATTTTCTTACCCCCTGTTGATTTTTTTTAAAGGGGATAAAGTGGGATTCAAACTCAGGTTCCCGGAGGAAGCTAGAGGCACTAGCCAATTTGATGGGCACGTGGGTTCAGTGAGGAAAACGTTCACGCCCATTTTATGTTGTAGCGAATGAATAAAAACAGTAACGTGGCTTCCACCTCTGCTCTGAGATCTACATAGAGGAATGGACAACACAGAGGCAGTTCACACCAGCGAGCAAAATATCTGACGTCAGATATATAGTGATCCCTTTGTTCTTCTCCTCAAAGGGAGAGGGTGTTCTGCTATGGAAAACACTTTAAATCCAGAAAAACACTTTGTTCCACCCGATTGATCCAACGAGCCGCATCAACCGCGTAGTCTGTTGACACGTGTCCTCGTGGGCCCCGCCACATCTCTATCTTATTCGCTGGATGATTCTCCTTTGTCTTGTTCGAGTAAATACCATAAATCTATCACAATTTGGCCCAGGACGCGAGAGGACACCGTCGCACGGGAAACACTTCAAACCCGAGGTGGGCGTAAAAATAACAAGGCATTGATAAAGGTCGATAACTTAAAGGGGCTCCTTGGATACTCGACGTGTAAACTCTTCGAATTTACTTCGGCGATCCTCAAGATCGAAGATAAGAAGATTTGTTGAACCGGTTTTCAAGACCGGCGACCGAAGATGAAGAACAGTTCAGAAGAATCGAGGAACGTCCCCAACTTGAAGACCGGTTCAGGGGGCTACTGACGGTGTCCTGGACTAGAGGGTACTCACCACGTCGTCTCCCGACCAGCTGGATCGGGCCGAGGACCCCCATGGCGGTTCCACTTCGGGCAGCCCATGCTGCACACAAGGAAGATTCCACAAGGCTTGGTGATCAAGACAAGGACTCCTCTCCACCAACGTATTCGACTAGGACTCTTGTTATCCTAGGCCTCCGGTACATTATATAAGCCGAGGTCAGGCTAGTCGATAGATCATTATGACATTATTCATCATACCCTCAGGTTTTAGACCACAACATACGATCTCGAGGTAGATCAACTCTGTACTTGATACTCAATCAATATAAAAAAGAGCATGACGTAGGGTTTTACCTCCATCAAGAGGGCCCGAACCTGGGTAAAACATCGTCTCCTTCGTTCATGTTACCATTGATCTGAGAATCCACAGCTCGGGACCCCCTACCCCGAGATCTGTCGGTTTTGACACCAACACAGGCCTCAACCAAAGCCATGTTTTCTACTAGTGGATTGATGCATCCACCAGAGAGGGTACAACATATGCAAAGCTTGATAGAGGTAGAAGTTTACAAGTTTCACCTCCACTAAACACCAAAAGAAAGACAAGAAAAAGATGGGAGCTAAAAACATCACCAAAAATCAGTAAACTAGTTTTTGGGATCTTATATTAGTCACCTCAATAATTTTTCAGTAATCAACAAAACCCAATAGAGATATCTAAGAGACGCACTTTCAACAACCAGTCGTCAAAGGAATCTTCTGGAGTATAAGACATTAACATTATAAAGTATATTCTATGTTAAAACCCATGTAAAAACTTAGTTCAAGCCTCATTGTTTGAGAAGTTTGAGATAGAAAGTAAATTCTATATCTATTAATTATTGATCAAACTTTAAGA
The DNA here is from genome assembly GCF_002162155.2 of Triticum dicoccoides. NCBI lineage: Eukaryota > Viridiplantae > Streptophyta > Magnoliopsida > Poales > Poaceae > Triticum > Triticum dicoccoides. Next base: position 40,626,363 of record NC_041390.1, on the reverse strand, counting down.
AGTTTGGTCCCATGCTTTCTAAATGACTATCTACATTTAAAATGGAGTAGCTACCATCATGTATTGTATAGGAACAATGATCATTGAATCACAAATTAGTTGTGTAACCTTATAAAATAGGTCTAACTTGTAGTAACAAGTGACCATACAACAATGACTTTCATCTCACATGAGCGAACCATAAGGATAGCACAACTCCTACCGAATTTCCTAGGCCTGAAAATAGCTTCATCTTCTGCAGTAACTTGTTCCCCGTTTGTGTATTCCATTGCAACAGAAATTTTCAGCCTTCCATTAATTTCTACAGAAGCAACATTGCGTGAAAGATTGATCATACCATCAGCGGTAACTGGCAACTTGCCATCTTCAAGAGAGAGAAAGGGGACTTTCCTGCCATCTAGACTAATCGTGCTTGCACTAAATATACCTCGACAACCATCCGGTCAAGACCCATGAATAACTTGTATACTGATTGTAGCCTCCACTGATTTAGCAAGAAAAACGAATGCCCACTCTAGTCTTGAAAGCTTGCTAGTGGCAAACCTTTTAATCACACGTGAATAATTCGGATTGAATGTTCTGAACTTTGCAGCTAAGAAACTTAAATCTTTATCACCAGTTTCATAAGTGCCGTTCTTGACTTTCAACACAACCTCGAATCGCACAGTATCCGACACATGAGACAACACTGGAGCACGAGTTGGACCTGCTAGTGTTAAGTATGGATCCTGCAAGTGTAATAATTAATTACATAAATATTACTATTGTAAAAATAAGGATGGTAAACTAATATAGTTCTTTTTTAATTAAAAAAGATGAAATAATATGGCCAACCTACATATAAATGTTTTTATAAGTAAATGGCAATAAAGAGGTTAATTATGCTTGTGTTAGTGCCAAAGATATGAAAATCGAGCACACAAAACTTAGAAGACACTAAATTGAATTATTTCAAGCAACATTGACCATAAGCACATGCAATTGAATCATTGGATGTTTATACGAACCATGGATGTGATTGTTTGGCAGTTATCCCTTCTGCGGGCAAAGATAATATTGCGGCTGCGGTCTAGGTGGTCTCTTATCGCGATCAAGCCATACACATCCAATGGCCACCGTAGCCCCTCTGGTATTGTCGCGACTTTGAAGGAAAAGATCTGCAAAGTCCCCGTCGGGCGGGCGTTCCAACGATTTACAGGCTCAGCGTCGCTAAATCGCATGGCAGGGATATCCGCTGCATTATCACAGATGGTTATAGTCGCTAAATCGCATAATTATTGGGCTCGATCGGTTAGGACTTAGCTGACTCTTTTTTCTTTTTTGCATAGATTAGGGCTTAGGACTCTGCGCAGTTTTTTTTTAGCATAGGACTCTGCACAGTTGTAGAGAAGTCTGATTTCTATTCTTAAAAAGAACAGGTCTGATTCTCATGACACGTACAGCGTGTACGGTACGTATATGTTTTTTTAGGGTACGGTACGTATATGTTGTGTTCTAGATTTAGATAGAGATCGATCAGCCCTAACATCTCGCCAAACCTTAAACCTCGCGAGGACCAGGAGCTGGCGGAGGCATGGAGCATTCGTCAATCTCAGAGACGGACTCCGCGGCGGCGGATCGGCAGCCGCGCGGGGGGCTGATGCTCGTTGCCAGCTCCATGTTCCAAGAAGAAGAAGAAGAAGAAAAATCCTCGATCCAGGAAGAAGAGGAGGAGGAGGAGGAGGAGGAGGAAGAAGCAGTAGTAGAAGTAGAAAAGGAGGAGGAGGGGGAAAAAGAAGAAGATCCACCGGCCATCAAACACCATGACCTGCGCCTGATGGACATTCACGGCAACGTAGTGAGGGTGTTCAAAGGCATGGGTGGCAATGGGATCGTGTGCACCAGCGTTGACGACCTCATCTGCGTCACCGGCGGTTCTTCCGGAGGCGCCCACGTGCTCGACCCGGTTACGGGGAGAACTCTCATGGTCTGCTCCGAAGTAGAAGTGAGATCGCATGATAAGGATCCCTACATCATCACGCCCTACTTCACGACTTTCGGCTTAGGCCGGGCCGCCGGCCAGCCACGTGCTTACAAGGTGGTGCGCCTCACCGACGACGAGGCTTGTGAGGTCCTCACATTAGGAGATGGTGCCAGGTGGAGGAAGGCGCATCCGCCCCCGGTCATGGTCCCGAATAACCGGGGCTCTCCGGTCTGTATCAACGGCGTCCTGCACTTTTTAGCAGGCAAGAAGCTTGAGGAAGACTCTTTACTCTGCTTTGACCTCGAGGGCGAGCAATGGAAGGATCAGCTGATTGAAGGCCCACGAAAATTGGTTGCCGACGAGGAGTGGCAGAAGACATCCTTGATACGTGTAACCGAGCTCAACGGCGACCTTTGCATGATTCAGTCGTTGTTGCAGATGACTGTCCACCCACGCGCCAACATATGGATTCTAAGTAATCCCGATGCGGGCTCCTGGATCAAGGCGTACACCATCCCGATGGCTTACTCTACGTGCTTTTACACGCCATTGATGATACGTGATGATGGAAAGCTGCTCTTGCACTGTATCAGTGGTTGCGCTACTCACAGAACATCACTGGTGTTGCAACTATACGACCCCTGCACCGGGGCACGCTCGGATGTCATGAAGATGCCTGATAATCTCATCGAAAGAATCGGCATTTGCAGATGGCGCTTGGACGGTCCTGTCGAATAAGACCTGTTGGTCTTTATACGTTTGTAACCCCTTTAGTCATTAGTAGAGTTTCTGGAGATCGTGGTTACCTATAATTGCATCAGTTAGTACGTTGTAAACTCTGTGTGAAAATAGCATGTAGGTTGCTGGAAATTGGGATGGTGATGGTTTGATGTTGACCCAAAATTTTACAGAGTAGCGTTTTTTTCAGAAAGGGGGAAAACTCTGGCCTGTACGTAGTTTACAGAGCAACTAATTTTAATAAAAGTGAATAGCTTAAATAATAACTGCAACCTCCTCAAGATTAGCTTTTCTCTCATTATTATTCTTTCATAGTATGCAGTGCAAGTACTCTGGTTGAGAGATCAGCAAGGTCACTTGTTCCTTAACCTTAGTAATTTGGTAATATACAGAGTCCTATAGTTCAGTTTCCTGAATCATCCAATTTACTGGTGTGCTATGCTAGGATCAGGATGTACTTGCAGACAGGGACGGAGCCAGGATTCTAACATAGGGGGGGCAAGGTTTTCCGTGTGGTGACTCACTGGATTTTTCTTTTGTGCAAAGATGATCGTGGCTTAGGTTAATGAAAGATTCCATCAAAAGAACAAAACATGTGGTGGCTTTGAACAATTTCATTTTTACTAAAAGTTGACATATAAGAAATACAAAGGGTAATTCACATGCTAATGAAATAAATCTTTCTGCTGCTGGAAGGGATAAACAATGCAAAATCTTATCTATTGGTCAGGACTCAGGAATATTTCCTAATAACAATTTTACGTATACAGTTTGTGTTGTCCCAATCATTTAGTTCTAAAGGTACAGATTAATCTAATTACAAAATATAAGCCAAGGATGAAGTAAAGAGAATGAGAATCGAGAGTAATTACTTGCCTCATCGCCGAGCTAGCTGTGCGGCCGGCCGGCCGTCCGTGCATCCATTGGATCGTCTTGCCCCCTTCGACAATCAGATCTTGATTTAGGAATTGCATGGCGCTGAATACGGAACTGCCCTAGACGGTGGCTATACCTTAGCGATAGCATCGGAGGCAAGTAAATAAAAGGAAAGAAAACGACGCTAATTACGTCCTTCGTCTTCCTGTTGTGGGCTGCTGCAGGGGCCTGCTATAGATGGGCTTTACAGTTTTGCACTTCACGTGGTTAGGGGGGGCGAAGTTAGCCATGCGTTCATTATTTTCACCTACTTTTACCAAAAGTTTGATCGTTATTATGTACAAACAAAATCGTCAGGGGGGGTCTAGCCCCCCCTCGTCCCCCCTTGGATTCGTCCCTGCTTGCAGACAAGAACCCTGAGAAATCAGTTTCAGGTTTTACATCAGGAGCTTATAAGTGCTTCAGTTTTGGGAGAGGCAATCAGTGGGGGAGTGCTTGGATACGCACAAAGTACTGCACTAGAAAAGGCATAGCTACAATCTGAAGCATGTACAACACAGTGACTTGTTTCATTTTCCTTTATCTTAGTGAATGAAATTAACCAAAGCAAGCTGAAATTAAATAAAACATGGTTATCTACTATCATTATAAAAGCACAAGAGGAGCAGATCCAAATCATCTCCGCCGCCTAATCACACGATCTAATGATCCACGGTCTTTCTATGTTTAACGCTAACAAGCCACCAGTCCAACCAATCGACCCACACCTCCATAACGATTCGTCCACGTCCAGAACCGCTCACCGCCGCTGCTAATCTCGTGCCCATTTGTGGCTCCATTAGAAAACTGCTCCCCTCAACGCTGCATCTATGCACGAACGCGGGGGCGCCGCCCGCAGGGCCGCCGCTCCATTAGAAAATTGCTCCTCCTCCCCGCCGCATGTCCCGACAGGCTGACGCACCCGGCCGCCGCCATGCGCACGCCTTCGCCACATCCTTCTAGACGGAGTTAATTGTATAGAAGTATCACAACTGAGACATCACATGCAGATTGATACCATGATTGCTAATTTTTACATGTCAGTACTAACATTGGTCCAGATTTTTGCAAAAAGGTCTAAATCGCGTATAAATACGTGTTGACAGTGTATCTGACTGAGGGGCCCGCCTGTCAGATGCCTATGTGGCAGTTTTTTTTTAGAAAACCCTAGCTTTATATGTAATCACGTACACGCCCCTATGTGGCAGTTTTTTTTCAGAAAACCCTAGCTTTATATGTAATCACATAAATGCCCATTATTTTCGCGGTAAAACCAGTACTGAGAGGGATTTTTTTCATTCGCAAGTTTTCCACGGACTTGTAAAGTTTCCACCGAATTGAACATATAAATAACAGTAACGAAAAGAAACGCGCAGGGAGGATTCGAACCCGCGTCCCGCGACGTAAACGCCCCTATGTG